>NC_041215.1:45322726-45353283 GCF_002837175.3 Physeter macrocephalus | reverse complement strand
CTCACGGGCCCAGCCGCTCCGCGGCATGTGGGATCTTCCCGGACCGGGGCACGAACCCGTGTCCCCTGCATCGGCAGGTGGACTCTCAACCACTGCGCCACCAGGGAAGCCCCCTTTTACACTTTTAAATGAAAAATAGTACAATTTATGTAGTATGTTCCTTAAATAAAAATTTCCGTGTGTATGTGGTCTGTGTTTCTTGGCATATTGTTAGAAATGCATAGTATTAGTTGAGTGATTTGGTTGCATGTAACAGAAGAGGTACTAATTTTGGCTTAAGAAATTAAGTCTTTCGGAGGGTGGGAGACGCAAGAGGGAAGAGATATGGGAACATATGTATATGTATAACTGATTCACTTTGTTGTAAAGGAGAAACTAACACACTATTGTAAAACAGTTATACTCCAATAAAGATGTAAAAAAAAAAAGAAATTAAGTCTTTCAATTTTTCTATATAACAAGACCCCTGGAAATGGCACATTTTCTGCAGCATTTCAACAATGTTATCAAACACCTAGCTTTTCTTTGTCTTTCTGCTTTGCTGTCCTTAGCATGTTTGCTTTTCATCCTATGTAATTTTTCATAGTTCTAAAATTGCTACCATAACTCCAATGATCATGTCCTTGAACAATAAACCAAATAAAAATTTTAAAGTTTTTTTTTTTTTTTTTTTTTTTTTACCATTTGCTTTTATTTTCATCAGAGGTCAAAATCCTACTCATAAGCTCCCTCTCACAGCATACTTCATAACATATCTGATTAGTTAGAACAGGGTCAAATGTTCATCTCTAAACCAATTGCAAAAAAAGGAGGAATTAAATCAACATTTGTATCAGTCAGTTTTTGCTGCAATAATGCAGCTAGAGGAGCACACTAATGTGTCAAGAAACATATATTTGTTGTTTCTTGCTCTTGAGTTTGTGTATTAGTTGCAGCAGTTCTACATCAGACCATGGGTGAGGTTCAGGTGTGGTTCATGAGTCCTTCATTCTGGACCCACATTGACGTACAGAGAGTACCTGGGACATATGATTTTTATAATTCAGTGCAGGAGTGCAAGAGGAAAAGCAGAAACATATGATGCGTCTGAAAAGTTCTGCTTAAGATAGTCACTCTCTCACTTCTACCTGCATTTAATTGGGTAAAGCAATCATATAACCAAGCTGAAGTCAATGAGACGAGGAAGTGTTCTTTTCCCTCATCAAAGCATGGCCAGTGTGGGGAGGGAACAACTAATCATAAACCAACAAGACAATCTACCACAGCCATCATGGCTTAGACCAATCATGGTTCATCCCTTCAGATTGGGAGAGGAATCCAAGTTCTGTAAACCTGTTGCAACATGTACAAAATACAGTTATTATAAACTATGGGAAAAAGGGATTGTAGTTATTGAGTAGACAATCAACATTATCTGACATAGCTCACATCAACATCATGATGGGTATGTCCTGGGTAGAGAAGAGAGTGGGATGGGCAGACCAGTGTGAGGCAAGAATGAAACAGTTCCACACTGACTTCTCACTATTTATACAACAAGAAGTCTCTTCTAATTGGGAAAATGCACCAAGATGGAAAAGCAACTCAAATACTGGTGAAAAGATCAGTGGTTTATTTATTGATTAAGCATTTTAATTCAACAATTTGGAAAGAGACTCTCTGTCTTCCAGAAGCCATTCTGCCTTATTTCAAAAAGGCTGAAATCTATATTTTGAGTCTTAATTTCACATTATATCCAACAACTCTCTGACACCTTGGGTGAAAAACTCCCAACTGGTCTTACCTTCAGGACAGCAATATTTTTACCATTTTCATTCTGGCCCAGCCACTGGTACAGGCTGTTCACTTATGTTACTGTCATGAGCAAGCGATGCAGGAAGAGAAACATTGCTGATCTGTGAAATTAGACAGTACATTAAATCTGTCTTGGTATTTAAGCCACAGTAAGCACCATGTTTAATTAGGTTTATGAAATGACATCTTGTTCAGGGCAAGGATCAGTATAGTAGAGAAGCTATAATGGATGCTAAATTAAATGCCTAAGTTGAAGCTAAACTGTTACATGCACAAGTCAGTAATTTCAGAACTATGCCTCCCAAGTGAATCACAAACTGACCTCTTTGAGCATGCCGTAGGACATAGTTTGTGTAACATTATATGGCATTAATTTTAAAAGCCCAATCTGACTTCTTTCCAATTATATGCCCAAAAAACATAACTGGGAATGCTTTCTTTTTCTGCATTTCCTGACATTTCTTCCATAGTACTAAGTTAATGGATGGCTTTAAAGCTAAAATCATGGGAAATGCAAGAGCCTACCCAATTGTTAATATCTGAATCTTAGGATTTATCAACTGTAGCATATCTAAAGATACAAAACCCACCTTTTCTGATTTTCTGGAACCCCTTAGATGTGGAAATAAAGACCTCATTGCATGTGGAAGTGCGCTACGAGGCACAATTTTCATAAAGGGAATTTAAATGACTGCTTTAATTTGTAGACCAGACTGTGTGTGCCTGAAGTCTAAGATTAATGAGACACTTTTTCAGAGAATTGTCTCTTCTAAATAAACAAGGCCTTTTGTGCTGACCCAGGAATCTGAGTTGTAGCTGAAAGACTAATTATACCAATATTATAATGGGCACATCTACAATAGTAAAAGGAATAGTCTCTCCATCTTCAAAGTTAGATGCTCATTCAAATGAAATCCAATTTATCTGGATTGTCTTTCATGTTTTCCTTTGCTCCTATAAAGAAACTGAAAGACTTTTCCTTTTAAGAAGCATTTTGAAAATTCATTATTTTTACTTTTTTTCAATATATATAAAAACTCCTCTATAAATGAATTCCCAAACTAAATTTTTCTCTTGGTAATTTGATTTAAAAGAAAATTAGAACAAGTCATTATGAGCAGAATGCTTTCAATTAAGACATAATTAATTTAAATGTGCAAATGCAGAATACATTTGGATGTGCAATTAGATGACTGATTATACTGCAAATCTAATTTCATACTTAAATTGCCAGCCACACACCCATCTTGAGCTATTGACCCGCCACAATTGACCACAAGGTTGGCTCTTACCCCTGGAGGAAGTGACCTCAGTGAATAGTGTTTTTGCAGTGATTCTATAATCATCTGTTAGTATCTGTCTTTAGACAGTACTTAGAGACAACACCCATGAAGGAGCTTCCTTCCTACCATTCTCCATATTTTTCAACAAGCATCTTGTTTTATTTTAAATAATTGATGTGTAACTCGGCAAATTGTGAAAGCCCTCTTTTATGCCATTGTACTTAGTAGCTCTTTTCTATTCAGATACTCTTTAAAAGTAAGCTGATAATCAAAATGTTAAACATGTGTGAAAAGTTACTGAGCTTTGAATTTTTTACTTCGAAATTATTTAGTATGGTATTGCAAATTGTTTGTTATAGATACAAATGTGTGGAACCTATACTTTGGTGTTGGCACTTATGGGTTTGGAATATCCTCAAACTAATCAAGACAATGAATTTTAGTGCCATAGGAAGTAGAGGGGGTGATTTAGCAAGGTTTGGACCTGATATGTTTCAATCTTGCTCTAAAAATTGAAGAGATTCCCCAATCATATGAAAAGCTATTTATAATTCCAGAAATTAGCCAAAGTCAATATTTGTCCTCTAAATCAGACATTGTTTTAAATTCCCTGAATAGTTGAAAAATTTGTAAAATGTTTTCAAGGATTCTAAAAAATCATAATTGGGAAAGGAGGAAAACGTTTATGAAAGTGAGGGCATTTGTTGAATGTCTACTCTGTGCCAGGACTTGAGCTAGATATTCTCTTGTATCATGTCTGTACATGTCAGTTATTAATGTATCATCTCTCAGCTCCAAGCCCTTACTTCATATATTTTCCTGAGATGCTGGGCCTGGAAATCTGCAACCTATCTTTCCCAGAGCCAACACACAGAGCATCGTGGGAATATCTCTTGGATCAAAGACATTAGCATTTCAGCTCATTGAGTTAGATGTTTTCCTCTTCAGATAACTTTTGAAAATGCAAATGTCCGTCAAAGAGAACAGTAGTTCCCTTTTGGGTCACTGAAGCTTCAATATTAGCAGGTCGTCCCATAGTTTTCTTCAACAGTAGTGGATACTTTGTCACAAAGGCAGAGTGGGGATCCTGGGTAGATAGGACCAAAAAAACAGGTGTAAACAAAGGAAGATAGCATCAGAGCTTATTGATCTTGTAATTGTGTCTTGTTTTGGTCCTAGAGCTATTGACGGATGACTCAGTTTCCCTTTTTTGTGTGGTTCTTGATCCAGCTGTGGTCTGACCTTTGGGAGCTGACTGTAAGAAGAAGAACATTGAGAAATAGGCAAAAATACCCGATAGTTAACAATCCTTAACTAGGAAATCCAAAACAGTGGTTCTCAACCTTAGCTACTCAGTGGTACCACCTGGGAAATTTAAGAGTCACTGATACCTGGGTACCATGCCCAGAGATTAAAAAAAAAAAATCTCCCAATGATTCTGGCATCCTAGTCAAGGTGAAGATTCACTGCTTCAAAGAGTTGATTTATCATGTGCCCACAGGATTTATGATTTAGGAAGGCCTAGCACAAAGAAAAGATTAGAAAAATTCAGTATTCTCCTACTTTGACAATCAGCATCCAATTCAAAATCCATACTTTTCCTTACTTCCAACTCCCATTCCCCACCCCCCGGTAACTTATACCTCCTGCTGCTGCAACGAACTAGCAGTTAAGGGACTGTTCCACTGGATGGATAAAGACTATGGTAGTAATAGAAATGTGAGCTATCAGAAAGCCCCACCTTTAGTGAAGAGGTGTAAAGAGAAGCAGATTTTGCTGGAGAAGTCTGGAGTGATACAAGATTCCCTGTAAATTGTGCTTATGGTTGATTTTCTGTGGAGAGATAAACTGAAATACAAATAAAGGATGGAAAGTTAAAGATGATTTTTTTTTTTTAGGACCTGTATGTAACCTTGCAGAAGGCAACCAGGAGAGTCAGAGAGGTATGTGGAATCACATAGCCTGGAGGAGACAATGTAGGAAAACAAACTTGAGATAAGAAATAGGTATGTTATATACAACATAATGATTCAGTATTTGTATATGTTGCAAAATGATCACCACAATCCGTTTAATAAGCATCTCTCACCATACAAAGTTAGAGAATTTTTTTCTTGGGATGAGAACTTTTAAGATCTATATGTTTGTAGTTTTAATAGCATTGTCAAGTGTCTGTTTCTTTTTGAAGACTCAGCTCCCTCTCTGAGCCTAAAGTTCTGACTGCATTCTTTGTGTCTTTTTCCCATTTTTTGCCTAGAATTGTGGGGTTCCCTTAATTTTTTTTTTTTTTTTTTTTTTGCCTGCATTGGGTCTTTGTTGCTGCGTGTGGGCTTTCTCTAGTTGCAGTGAGCGGGGGCTACTCCTCGTTGCGGTCCATGGGTTTCTCATCGCGGTGGCTTCTCTTGTTGCAGAGTACAGGCTCTAGATACGCGGGCTTCAGTAGTTGTGGTACGTGGGCTCAGTAGTTGTGGCTCGCTGGCTATAGAGCGCAGGCTCAGTAGTTGTGACACACGGGCTTAATTGCTCCCCGGTATATGGGATCTTCCCAGACCAGGGCTTGAACCTGTGTCCCCGGCATTGGCAGGTGGATTCTTAACCACTGTGCCACCAGGGAAGTCCCTGTTCCCTTAATTTTAACTTTAGCTCGAGAAGAAGGATTGGCAGGGTCAACCTTACAGACATTAACTGAGATACTACCCCTGGGCATTACCCCAGGTAACTGGTTGTCAAATTTGAGTATGTGGTCAGAAACACCTGGAGGGCTTGTTTAATCAGACTTCTGGGCACCACCCCTAGAGTTTCTGATCCAGCAGGTCTGAGCTGGGGCCTGAGAATGTGCGTTTTGCTCCTATTGCAAGGTGTATGAGGGTCGCTCAAAGACCCTAGTTGTTAATCAGCTTCAGCTGATTAGGACCCGTTGTAAGGAAACATGACACTTGATTTTGTTATCTCTTAGGCAAGTGCTGCTGCAAGTGAAAAAATTTCATTTTATAGAAAAGAATACCTGGAGGGGGCATCCAGAGTCAGGTCTCAAAAGCAATGCTGGACAGGGATTGACAAAGTGTTGAAGAGGGTCATTTGGCCCCAGGATTATTTGTGACATACAAAGTACCCTAAAGTTGGAGATATCAAGACCCTTGGAGAATTGCTGAGCAGATTGGGTTGGCTTCAGTGAAGGGACCATATGGGTCTAAAAGAATAAAGATATTTATGTGTCTGTGCAGCATTAAAAGGTGTGACCGTAAGGTAGCAAGTGTAATCCCTCCAAAATGACAGTTCTATCCCGAGTGGTGAGCTTCAATGTAGTTACCTAGAAACATTAAATATTTAGAATTATGTTGAAAATAAATTTGAGACACCTGAGAAACCTGAACTTATTACTTTGTTACAGGTACATGTGGGTGCCCACAGAGTACTATTCAGGGAGTTTCCCCAACTCTATTCTATATAACTATATATACTTTTCCCATCTTAGCCTATATATGACTATGCAGGTGTTACTCTGTATGAGTTTGGCTGTTTTCAGATTGCACATTTAGCTTCAAAGTCTCCCATCTTAGCCTATATATGACTATGCAGGTGTTACTCTGTATGAGTTTGGCTGTTTTCAGATTGCACATTTAGCTTCAAAGTCTCACTTAAGAGATTTAAAGAATCTTTGACAGGATCTAAGGAAAATTCTGAGAAAAGAGCCACAAACCTATTATTAGTAACAACAACGGCAATGTCATGGGATACTTTGGAAAGGCAGCACTTATTTGAGTATATAAATTCTGGTGTGTTTCGTAAAGAAAAAAATTCCTTAATAACATAATTCTGAGCATCTACATTTACGCCATTGTAAAATGTTTATGAGTGTTTAAGTATGAGAAGAAATTAGACCCAAAGCATGCATGGGTATCCAATATGGATGCACTGTGTAATCAAGGTCAGTATAATTTCCCACAGGCTGTTCTGCTGGGTTAGCCAATATACTGAAGCCAATTTACCATAGAGATATCCTAATTTAGCCAAGTTAATTTCTAGACCAACTAAACAGCTTAAGATAGCAAATGCTTTTCTTTCAATTGAAAAGTCAAAGAGAAAATCTATTTCTAGAAGTAGGAAAAAGGAAAGGCAAAGTAACCCTTTTTCTTCCAGTCGTGATGAAGCTAGTCATGTGATAAATTTTAGACTCAAAGTGGTCTTCATGCCCTGATGCTTCAGTGTGTGGGGAGGGTATCTGGAAAGGTGCTGCATATGAATGACCATTCTAGGCTCTATTTACCTTTTACTATGTACATAAAGTCTTTGGTAGAAGAGCAGATGGAAATGGTAAGAATTTCTAAAGAATGGAGCAGGATGCTGTTGGAGATATAGGTTTGTGTGCCTGAAAAGGATAAAGAAGGGGAAAAATTGAGATAATTGCTAAAGAAAAATAGAAAAGGGAAGCCGTCCTGGTTAAGAAGGTCCCACCATCCCGATTTTTAACGTGAAGTCCCCTAGAAAGTCTACATATGTATGTATGTATGTATACATTTATTAATTATTTTATTGCACATTTAAAATGATAAATAATTTTGGGTTTACTGGTAAACATTAAGATGGAGGACTTTTCCAGGTGTACATCTAGTTGTATCAGTACTATTTATTAAATAATCCATCATTAACTCATATAATTGAACTACCACATAGATCTTCTGATACTTTTCTTATGTATTGCATACCATTTCTGGATTCTCTGTTCTGTGCCACTGATCTGTTTGTCCTGTCTTATACAAATAACAATCATGAGTTAATTATTCATAGTATTTTCTAATAACTGGTAAAATCATCATGGTCTTTTTCTTGGCTCTTCCTTGGTAATGGTTATCATCTTTAATGTAAACATTAAATTTAAACGAGTTGAAAAGTTGTTGAGTTTCTGACTGGAGTTTCATTCAATTTATATATTAATTCAGGAGAATGAACAATGCCATGAAATTAAGCTTTCTCATCAAATAGATTGTGTGTTCCTTTCAGACTTTGCCTGATATCTTTTAATACAATTTTACAGTTTTCTTCATGTAGACCAGTGACTCTTGAACTCAATAGCACACTGGAATTACTTACAAGTTTTAAAAAATGTCGATGCATGGGGTTCACACCTAGAAATTATGATTTGTTTTGTCTGAGAACATCAGGATATTTTAAAGCTCCCCAAGGTAATTTTATTTAAAGCCAAGGTTGAGAATCATAAATACAGATCTTGTGCCATTAATGTCAAATTTATTCCTAAATATTTTGTAGTTTTCTTGGAGCCTTTTCCAATAATATATCTTTAATAAACTTTAACTCTCTTCTATTGGGTTTGGTCCACCCAAGTCTCCCACTTAATTTGGTAATGGGTACTTTGTTAGGAATTCATTAATTTACTCTAGGTTTTCAAATATATTCCTATAGAGTTCCATATTCTCTTTTTGTAGTTTTTTGGTGTTGCACTTGAATCTCCTTATATACTTTTTCATTATAGGTTTCCTTCTTTTCCTCTAGCAGTTTTATTTTATTGGGTGTATATTAAAATTGCTCTGCCTGATCTTCCTCTCTCTTGCTTTTTGCCCTACTTTTCTCTGTCATCTCATAGGGACCCGTTTCTGATTATTGGAAAATACAGATGATGCAAGAAAGGGACTTTGCCCCTGTAGGCCTGCTCTTGCAGGTTTCTTCCAAGGTACCCGGAGAAAGTCTCTTGGCTCTTTATACTCCAAATACTCTTTCCTACAAATGCACAAAATCCTCCAATTACCACTTGGCTTCTTTACTTTTGGGGGATCAGGAAATCTAGCACCTTGTAGGAGACCCATGTTGCCATTCTCCCAGATGTGCCCTCAGATCTTTGAAAGCCAAGCTCTTCTCTGGATAGGCCACTTTCTTGTCAGTGTTCGTACCTAGGCTCTGATGCTCCTCTCTTGTTCTTTGGTCCCTTGCCTACCCATGAGGGAGAAATCTCCACATCAGTGTTTTCTGTTGAAGCCTGACGAGAGGCTCAGGTGAGCCTGACCCCTTCCTGCTGGGGTGAAGAGAAAGCTAGTTGTATGTAGGATGCCACATTCCCTTTAGTGGTAGGATAACATATCACTTATAACATACTACACATGATTTCACTGAATCTTTCAATTTGCCTGTCTTTGGCAGACATTCAACTTCACCCTCCCCTGAACTATGTTGTCCAAACTCATATCACAAAGATATTCTTCTCAAATTTATAGGTATCTCCAGTTGGCTTCTCTCATTTATTTGCCTAGTGTTGTATAAGGTGAGAAATTTAAAAAACTCAGGCATGTGAGTACATATTAGGGAAACATAGTGCTTAATGGGCATCTAAAATCTTCTGTATATTAACTATAAATACACTGCATAAAATTTGATCCTTAAAAAAATTTATTTCAGTGTGGATGACAAACCAATGCCCTATGTCAGGGGGAGTGTTTTATAGTTATAAACATCAAAGGAGCATCATGAGGTTAATTGGGGAGCCTTATATAAACAGCCATTTACTGTACTGAACTTATTTTGGTAGTGAATGATTTATAATAGATGGTGGAACAGTTATTTGTAAATTACTGTGGTTGCATAAATTTCTGAACTGGTATTAGATTTCTTGATGGAACTTGAACACCCTAGGTCAGCTACCAACAAAAAACCATGAAAAATGGGGATGGGGATGGAAATATAATATTACTTTTCTCTCCTAATATTTCTGCTTTACCTTACAGACAAGTGGATTTTTGCTTCTCTTCCAATTCAGGAAGTGTGAAGAGAGCTATTTTAGTCTCTTTTTATCTCCACACTGAATAGTTACCTATTTTGTGAGGCTGGTGTTTGTACGCCTGAAAAATACTCTGTCATATTATTTGTAGAAAAGGTAACTAGGCCAAAAATAAAATAACTTCTCCCAGGTTTTTACATCTAGTTTCTTTCCTTCTGCTCTGTCTGGACTCAGACATAGCAGGTCATAGCAGAAGTTTAAACTTCTGGTCCCATATTGCAAGCCACTAGCGGGGAAGCTGCAACATTTTGCAACTTTTCTGCCTGAGTTTTAATGGGTAAGTCATATCAGCTCTGCCTCCTAGGATCATCTCTCTTTATTCTTATGTCTCATTTTGATCAGAAGTGTTTCCAATTAAGCAGTAACAGAGAAGCCTATCCAATGGGATAGCCAATCTTGCTTGGCTCTCTCTCTTCCATACCCTTCTTCCTCCATCCCTTTCCAGATTTCCTCTGAAATCACTTTCTTAATAAATCACTTCCACCTGAATCCTCATCTCAAGGTCATCTTGAGGAGAATCTGGCCTAAGAAACATGGTAACAAAGAGCTTTATAATAAAATAACAATAACCAGAATATGATCAGGGTTCTTCATGGAACAGACTACTATATACAGATTTCATCTTAAACCAACAGCTGTGCAATACTTATTAGGGATCCCTCAGAAATATTTGGGTAAGATTAGAAAGGAAATGAGGGCTTCACACTGAATGGGTAACATGAGACCTGTCCAACAGGTGAAGGAAATTGGCAACCTATATTATATCTAAATTTGTAATGCAACACCAGAAATCTGTTTTATATGTATATTTGGAACATAATGCCAGAAGGTATCTCCTTTAGGGGTTTTTTCACAGAACTTGAAATATAATTATAGGTATTTATTGAATTTAAGGTACAGTTTTGTTAACGAAAACTGAAGCAATGGAGCATGGGGAAGATAGATCTGGAAAAGGTCAAAGATGGCAGAAGGCTTCTGGAAGCTAGAAAACAAGTGTTAAAAGTGATTGCCTTAGTAAGGAAAGAAATGGAGATAAAATTTGTTTATAATTTGCTGTAATTTTCTTTATTTTCCATGTTTTCCACAATAACATGTATTAATTTTATAATCTAAAAAAGAAAATTAAATTTTGATTACTGCATAACTTTATAGTTATAAGATACCTAAAAATAAAATAAAATTCCCATTATTAAGGAATTGTTAGTAATTGTGAACATTCATAAAGGGAACATTTTACAATCATTAAAAATGTTTATAAAGTGTTTTGAATGACATTGAAAAATATTATGAAATAATATCAAATAACAAAGGCAGGATTCAAAACTTTATATACTATTTGATATTCTCTGTGTTAACATATATGAAAAACATACTAAAAAGAGTTATCCTGTACTATGAGTTAATTTTTACTAGAATATGAATTATGAATTTTTCTTATCGTTTACACTTTATAATTTTTCTGTATTGAATTTTTATAATCAGCCAAGAGTAAACTTAGTAAAATTTGTAAGTGTGTGCTTAGATACTGCTAGGTCTGAAATGCTATCATCCTGAGGTAGAACTCCTTACTTAACAGGCCTAGGAATAATTAGTTCTATCTAAAACATTTGAAGTAATTTATGCTTTTAAATTGATCACATTTTTCTCTGTTACACTTCCCCATTTTCCTCTCAGCATCTATCTTCCTTTGAATGCCTGCCACTTCTTTGTCTCTGGAAAGCTTAAATTTATTTCTAGCAGTTTCCCTCACATTCACATGAAAAATACACATCTGCTTGTGTGAGTGTGTGTTTTCTTTTTTTGTGCATATCTCACTGAGAATATGCTAGCATTTTTCTGATGATTTATGGAAAAGTAAATATAGTTTTCCAGTGCTATTCACCCCATGTAAATGTCTAATGATCTCAAATGTGAGGCTGTGTATGACAATGATGCCTTGTTAAAAAGCCAGCTGCTCTTTTCATTTGAGCAATAGTTTGATATTATTCAACTCACTAAGTGAGCTTGTTTGTTTCAACAGCTGTTGACTTCATCTCCCTCTCAATGGATGAAAAGAAAAAGACAAAAGGAAAAGTTTCCCTCCGTATTCTTTGCCTGACTACCTTTCAGCAGGGCTCTTTACTAGGTGTTAGACATCTGACTCATTGTTAGAGTCAGGGACATTTGGAGCTAGAAAGAATCTAATAGATTATAACTGTCAAGCTTCCTCTTTGTGAAGTAATTCTACATTGCATACATTGTGGTGTCATTAACCACTTTCCATCAGATAAGAAAATTGAGGCTCAAATCCATTAAGTAGCTTGCCTATGGTCACAAATCTTGTGGAGTGAGAATCTGAATCACTCTCTTCTTTCTCACATAGATGGAACTGCAAGGTCTAATAAACTTATTAGACTTAGGGTGTAATAAAGGATTACAAGCCGATTTCATTACTGGTAATTGATCTATTCATATTTTCTATTTCTTCCTGATTCATTGTTGGGAGATTGTATGTTTCTAGGAATTTATCCATTTCCTCTAGGTTGTCCATTTTATTGGAATATAATTGTAGTAATCTCTTATGATCCTTTGTATTTCTTATGATCCTTTGTATTTCTGTGTTGTTTGTTGTAAGTTTTCCTCTTTCATTTCTGATTTTATTTATTTGGCCCTCTCTTTTTCCTTGATGAGTCTGGCTAAAGGTGAATCAAATTTTTTTTTCTTTTTAAAGAACCAGCTCTTAGTTCCATTGATTTTTTTTTCCAGTCCCTATTTCATTTATTTCTGCTCTTTATTATCTTTATGATCTTTCTGCTCTTTATGATCGTTATTATCCCTTCACGTCTACCAACATTGGGTTGTGTTTGTTCTTCTTTTCTAGTTCCTTTAGCTTTAAAGTTAGATTGTTTATTTGAGATTTTTCTTGTTTCCTGAGAGAGGTTCATATTGCTATAAGCTTCCCCCTTAGAACTGTTTTTCTGCACCCCATAGACATTGGATCATTGTGTTTCCATTTTCATTTGTCTCCAGGTACTTTTTTATTTCCTCTTAGATTTCTTCAGTGACCCATTGGTTGTTTAGTAGCATATTGTTTAGCCTCCACGTGTTTGTGTTTTTTGCAGATTTTTTTTCTTATAGTTGATATCTAGTCTCGTAGCACTGTAGTCGGAAAAGATGTTTGATGATTACAGTCTTCTTAAGTTTATTGAGATTTGTGGCATAGCATGCGATCTATCCTGAAGAATGTTCCATGTACACTTGAAAAGAATGTGTATTCTGCTGCTTTTGGATGGAATGTCCTAGATATATGTATTAAGTCCATTTGATATAATGTCATTTAAGGCCAGTGTTTCCTCATTGATTTTCTGTCCGCATGATCTGTCCATTGATATAAGAGGGATGTTAAAGTGCCCTACTATTATTGTGTTGCTGTCAATTTCTCCCTTTATGTTTGTTAATATTTGCTTTATATATTTAGGCACTCCTGTGTTGGGTGCATATATATTTACAATTGTTATCTCTTCTAGTTGGATTAATTCCTTTATTATTATGAAATGTCCTTCTTTGTCTCTTGTAATAGTCTTTATTTTAAAGTCTATTTTGTCTGATATGAGAATTGCTACTCCAGCTTTCTTTTTATTTTCATTTGCATGGAATACCTTTTGCCATCCCCTCACTTTCAGTCTGTGTGTGTCTTTAGATCTGAAGTGAGTCTCTTGTAGGCAGCATATATATGGGTCTTGTTTTTGTATTCATTCAGACACACTGTGTCTTTTGATTGGAGCATTTAGTCCATTTACATTTAAAGTAATTATTGATAGGTATGTACTTATGGCCATTTTGTTAATTGTTTTGGGGTTGTTTTTGCAGTTCTTTTTTTTACCTTCCTCTTTCTTTTGCTCTCTTCCCTTGTGATTTGATGATTATATTTAGTGTCATGTTTGTATTCCTTTCTGTTTCTTGTGTGTATCTGTAATAGATTTTTGGTTTCTAATTACCATAAAGTCATATAAAATGATGTATATAATCATATATACTTAGTTATTTTAAGTTGATGATCTCTTAAGTTTGAACAAATTCTAACAACCCTGCATTTTTACTCCCCACCCCCACACATTTAATGTTTTTGACATCATTTTTTACATCTTTTATGTATCCCTCAACTACTTATTGTGGATAGTAGTTGCCTTTACCAGTAGTTTGCCTTTACCAATGAGATTTTTTTCTTTTGTAATTTTTATATTTCTAGTTGTGGACTTTTTCACTTAGAGATGTTCCATTAACGTTTCTTGTGAAGCCAGTTTAGTGGTGCTGAACTCTTTTGGCTTTTGCTTGCCTGTAAAAATCTTTATCTTTCCTGAAAATCTGAATAATACCCTTGTTGGATAGAGTTTTCTTGTTTTGGGTTTTTTTTTTTTTCTTTCTTTCATCACTTTGAATATATTGTGCCATTCCTTTCTGGACTGCAGGAAAGTCTGCTGAAAAGTCAGCTGATAGCCTCATGGGAGTTCCCTTGTACCTAACTAGTTGCTTTTCTCGTGTTGCTTTTAAGAGTCTCTCTTTATCTTTAATTTTTTCCATTTTAACTATAATATTTCTTGGGGTGGACCTCTTTGAGATGATCCTGTTTGAGACTCTCAGTGCTTCCTGGACCTGAATGTCTGTTTCTTTCCCAGGTTAGGGAAGTTTTCAGATATTATTTCTTCAAATCAGGTTAGTGAACTTTTCAGCTATTATTTCTTCAAATAAGTTCTTTGCTTTTTTCTCTCTTTTCTCTCTCTCTTAACCTTCTGGGACTCCTATAATGTGAGTGGTAGTACGTTTGATATTTTCCCAGGGGTCTATTACGCTATCCTCATTTTTTCATTTTATTTATTTATTTTCTATTCAGCTTGGATCATTTCCACTATTCTATCTTTTAGGTTATCTTTTCCTCTTTATTATCTAATCCTTTGTTGATTCCTTCTAGTGTACTTTTTATTTCAGTTATTATATTCTTCATCTCTGTTTGGTTCTTTATATTTTCTAACCCTTTGTTAAATTTCTCACTGTGTTCATCCATTCTTCTCCCGTTTGTTGAGCATCCTTATGATTATTACCTTGAACTCTTTATTAGGTAGATTGCTTATCTCCACTTCACTTAGTTCTTCTGGGATTTTGTCTTATTCCTTTATTGGAACGTATTCCTTTGACTCCTCATTTTGCCTAATTCTCTGTGTTTATTTCTATGTATTAGGTAGGTCGGTTACATTCCACAGTCTTGGAGAGATGGCCTTATATAGGAGTTGTCCTTGGGACCCAGTCTTTCTGGCCTGGGGCTTGATGACAGGTGTCCAAGGTCTGCCTCTTTAATCTTTCAGATATGTAGGGAGAAATAAAACGTTTTCCTCTAACCTCCTAAATTCAGTGTTTGGGGCCCTACAAACAAAACTGACAAGACACAGATTAGCAGAAGAAAAGAAAACAGAGTTTATTTACATGTGTAATGTGTACACCCACGAGAGAAACTCAATGATGAGTAACTTCAAGGGATGATGAGAGCTTGGGGTTTATATACCTAGTTAGTAGATGATGGGGAGGGGAGAAAGGGCACTTATGGGAAAACAAATGACTCTTTGGAAAGATAAATGAATTTTCAGGAGAACAAAACAGGAAATCAGAGTTTGTGATAATGTTTGTCTATACAGGTCTACAGGTCGGAGTGATCTTTCTGTCTCCTTTGAGGCCATAAAATTCTGGTAGGTTTATTTGTGTTCTCCCTTCTTGGAGTAGATCTGCCCTGAAGAGGAATTTATGGCAGCCCTGTTTCCCAGATGTGGCTGCTTTTTGTCAGGTAGTGGAAGCCCTTAGAAGGCTGGTTGGTGTTTTTGTTTGGGGATTTTTTTTTTTTTTTTTTGGCATCTGTTGACTCTCAGATGTCTTCAACTTAAAATAATCTTTATACCAAAGTGACATGTTTGGGGTGGGGGGCATATTCAGAACCCTTTCGGGTGCTACTGTCTGTTCTTCGGGGAGGGCCCACTTCAGCGGGCACCCCCATGGCACCATTGGTTTGCAGGATCAGTGAGTCCCCTGGCAGACTCTGAGACACCTCATCCCGGCAGGCCCCCTTCTGGCACTGGGGTCTTTTAAGATGACTACGGTTCTGCCACCTCCCATGAAATGAACTTTTCCCACCTGAAAATCTCACTTTTCTTATCTTTCTATATTCTAGAACTACAGAATTTAGTAGAATTTATGTTGTTTTCTCCTTCCTCCACAACACAAGACACTTTGGCCAGCTTCTCACAGAGAGGTTTTCTGGAAGGAGTCAAGCAATGGTTGCTATCCCTTCAGACTCCAGGGGTTCCTTCCTTTAAAGTCATCTTTGGGGGCAGCCTTCACGTTTCTTGAGGTGGTAAGGGAGGGGTTTGCGGGAAAGCCTCACCAATCTCTTCTCCCCAATTTTCTGGCCTCTCTTTACACATACTCTTGTTTAGAGGTGTGTGATGGGCTGAAGACTGCATAGCCAGCTTGGGGACTGCCCAACAGAGAAGCCCCATAGATGACCTATCCTCTTCACCCAGCAGCCATTGTTCTTACTGCTGAATCTCGGGAAAATATCCGAGGCCTTTGGGGAAAATGCAATTAATATCCTGTTATACAATATATTTTTGATTTACTAATTTGTGCACAGAACTACTCCTCCTCATCCCCAACACACAACACATACACACACACACGTACACACACACACACACACACGCAACAACACATACACACACACACGTACACACACACATGCATTACCCACACATTGAGAACAGAGATGATGTATTTCTTTGTATCCAAAATGCCTAACTCAAACTTGCCATGGCTTGATACTTAAACAGGTTTACGTGAGAGTTGTGTTTGTTTAGGAACAACACACCAGTCTCACATTTATTACAATTTAAACATTTATAAAGGTGCAATCTCAGTACCTTTGCATCTGTCAGAACAAGCTGGGTTATGCTACAAGAGTAAATAAAACAAAGGTCTCAGTGACTTAGACATAAAAGTCTTATTTCTGGCTCATGCTACATATCCATTGCAGATTTACAAGGGGGTTTTTCACATCGTAGTGGCTCAGGGACCCAGGCTGATGGGGGCTCCATCTCCTCGTGTTTTCATGATCACAGATATAGGGGAAAAGGGAAAAAATGTGAATCGCATACTAGTTTTTCAAGATTTTGCTCAGAAGACTCATGTTAATTTCCCTCACATTTCGTGGACCAAAGCAAATTGCAAGGTGAAGATACATGTCAACGAGATGGAGGAGTCCAGTTCTTTCCTAGAGAATGGCAATGAGTATTTGTGAACAATAATTCAAGCTAGCATAAGTCATGTTTCACAAACTAGAATTAACCATTATTCATATTTACTATATTTGCCTTCAGTGCTTTTTCTTCTGTTTATAACGTCATGTTTCACAAACTAGAATTAACCATTATTCATATTTACTATATTTGCCTTCAGTGCTTTTTCTTCTGTTTATAACATGATGATGATATTTCATATCTATGGATTGCTATATTGCCTTCACTGTTCTAAACATTTATATAAATTAATTTAATACAATAAACCTATGAGTTTAGTATTAATATCATCAGAGTTTTAAAATGAGGAAATAGTTTAGAACAGTAAGGTCCCTTGCTCAAAATTGCACAGCTATAGAAAGAAGGATTCAAACTCAACAAGTTTGGTGCAGAGACAATAACCTTAATCATATCTATCTCCCTCTCTATGTCTACCTGAAATGTACTAGATAATTGCTACATTAATTCTATATAGTATATACCGGAACACACATATGTATTGATATACCTACATGTATGATATATGCCCCTTTTAAATTTAGAATATTATAAAATGTTGTAACCTTTTATAATGTTATAAACCTTTTCTACATTTCTGTCTTCATTGGGATTCCATCTTGTCCGAGTATTATGAACTTGGTGCATGTGCTTACAGTCTTGTTCTGCATACTTTCATAGTAAAGTTATCCATAAAAAATAAAATATTGTTTTGTGCTTCATGAATGATAAATATTTTTGCCACTTTTTTTAACTGAAATATATACATATTTATGTGTATATATATGTGTGTGTGTGTGTGTGTGTGTGTGTGTGTGTGTGTGTGTTTATCAATCCCTCCCCCGTTTTCCCCTTTGGTAGCCATAAGTTAATTTTCAATGTCTGTGAGTCTATTTCTGTTTTGTAAATAAGTTCATTTATATCATTTTTTTAGACTCCACATTTAAATGACATCATATATTTGTCTTTCTCTGTCACTTAGTATGATAATCTCTAGGTCCATCCATAATGCTTCAAATGGCATTATTTCATTTTTATGGCTGAGTAATATTCCATTCTGTGTGTGTGTGTGTATGTGTGTGTTTGTGTGTGTGTGTGTGTGTGTATATATCACATCTTTATCCATTCATCTGTCAGTGGACATTTAGGTTGCTTCCATGTCTTGACTATTGTAAATGGTGCTGCAATGAACATTGGGGTGCATGTATCTTTCTGAATTAGAGTTTTCGTCTTTTCTGGATACACACCCAGGAGTGGAATTGCAGGATCATATTGTAATTCTGTTTTCTGGGGGTTTTTTTTTGTTGTTTGTTTTGTTTTTTTGTTTTTTTGTGTGGTACGTGGGCTTCTCACTGTTGTGGCCTCTCCCGTTGCGGAGCACAGGCTCCGGACGTGCAGGCTCAGTGGCTCAGCCGCTCCACGGCATGTGGGAGCTTCCCAGACCGGGGCACGAACCCGTGTCCCCTGCATTGGCAGGTGGACTCTCAACCACTGCGCCACCAGGGAAGCCCTGTTTTCTGTTTTTTAAGGAACCTCCATCTTGTTATCTATAGTGGCTGCACCAATTTACATTCCAACAGTGTGGGAGGGTTTCCTTTCCTCCACACCCTCTCCAGCATTTATTATTTGTAGACATTTTGATGATGGCCATTCTGACCAGTGTGAGGTGATACCTCACTGTAGTTTTGATTTGCATTTCTCTAATTAGCAATGTTGAACATCTTTTCATATGCCTGTTGGCCATCTGTATAATCTTCTTTGGAAAAATGTCTATTTAGGTCTTCTGCCCATTTTTTGATTGGGTTGGTTGTTTTTTTTAGTATTGAGTTATATGAGCTGTTTGTGTATTTTGGAAATTAAGCCCTGTCAGTTGTATCATTTGCAAATATTTTCTCCCATTCTTTCAGTTGTCTTTTTGTTTTATTTAAGGTTTCCTTTGCTGTGCAAAAGATTTTAAGTTTAATTAGGTTCCATTTATTTATTTCTGCTTTTGTTTCCATTACTCTAGGACACAGATACAAAAAATTATTGCTGCAATTTATGTCAAAGACTATCCTACATATGTTTTCCTCTAGGAATTTTATAGTATCTGATCTTACATTTAGGTCTTTAATGCATTTTGAGTTTATTTTTGTATACGATATTAGAGAATGTTCTAATTTCATTTTTTTAACATGTAGCTGCCCAGTTTTCCCAGCACCACTGGTTGAAGAGACTGTCTTTTCTTCATTGTATATTATTGCCTCCTTTGTCATATAATAATTGACTGTAAGTACATAGGTGTATTTCTGGGTTTTCTATCCTGTTATGTTGATCTATGTGTCTGTTTTTGGGCAGTACCATAATGTTTTTATTACTGTAGCTTTGCAGTATAGTCTGAAGTCAGGAAGCATGATTCTCCCAGTGCTGTTCTTCTTTCTCAAGATTGCTTTGGCTATTTGGGGCCTTTTGTGTTTCCATACAAATTTTAAAATTATTTGTTCTAGTTTTGTGAAAAGTGCCATTGGTAATTTGATAGGAATTGCATTGAATCTGTAGATTGTCTTTGGTAATATGGTCATTTTAACAAGGTCCTGGAGCTACACCCACTGTATGAAGCACATGGCAGTCAGGATATGGCAGCAGTCTTCACTCACAACATTATATCAATATTTTTGAACTGTATCCTTCCTTGATACATACAGACCTAATTCATTTCTTTCAAGTTCAGTTAACTCAGTATTTTCCAGTCGCACCTCATAGTCACTTGATCCTATACTTGATTTCTCAAGAGTGAAAGGTTTGGGGTTTGGTTGTATTTTTGTTTGTTTGTTTATGTTGCTTTTTTGGGGAGGTTGTTTTTTTTACTTTAAGATTTTTTTTTTTTTTTTAAATTAGGCTCAACAGATACCAAGGATAATAGGTTCTGTGTCTTCTTTCAGTTTTGTCAATGGGGTCATAAGGAGGGCTTAACCTGAGAAAAAAAGATCAAAAGCTCCACATACCACAACAAATCCAGCAATTTGGAAAATACCCCATATCATGACATGTCCAAACATGTCCCAATATATGACATCACAAAGACTAAAAACCTGTTTATTTGTCAGATATCAGGTTATCTTCTGGATGGTCTATATGATATAAAAAGCTGATATCAATTCTATAGACAAGAATTTCAAGGGTTCAGATCTATGTTGTTTTTTTTTTTTTTTTTCAACAAAAGTTTAAATCTAAAATAGTCATTGATCTCTGATACAAAATATCCCTGTTAGAAAATACATGGTCAAATGACATTTCAAAGGCACAGGTAAAAATATGATTTTATACATCATAGAATAAAAGTTTGAGAGGAGGATGGTAAATATTTTAAGATTTATGTTTTCTTTTAACATTGGAGATAAAATTTTTCTCCCTTGAGCAGAAACATTTGGTTTCTTGAAACATGTTTAGATTTGACACCTTTACTTTTCCTGTTTTATGACCTAATTTTAATTTGCTCAACTATGTCACATATGTTGGACAATATATTTTACAATTAAGTCAAAACCTGACAGATTTCTCATTCAGTTTCCAATGATAGGACAGGAGCTGTAGAATGCTGTAACTCACTCTTATAGGTAGATTAGTGATTATCCATTTTGCAACAGGTATTAATAAAACAATCAGTTTGATTATTACAAACTTATGCGTTTCTTGCAAATATTGATTTTTTAGCTTAAAATGTTGGTAAAGGACCTCTTCTCTTGTTAAGAAGAAGAGGTATGGAAGGAAATTTCACCTTCAGTAATTTCTACCTCCTCAGGCCACTTTTATATTTGAATGCAGAAGGAGGTTCAGAAATTACATATATATATACACACACACACACACACACACATTCTGGAGGTATTTCTTTTGCAAATGGTTATAAACTTTCCGTGATTAAGTGAAAAAAGCATTGTATTCATGGACAAGGTTTTAACAAGTTATAAATAGTATCACACACACACACACACACACACACACACACACACACACACACATTCTGGAGGTATTTCTTTTGCAAATGGTTATAAACTTTCCGTGATTAACTGAAAAAAGCATTGTATTCATGGACAAGGTTTTAACAAGTTATAAATAGTATTCTATCAAATCTAAGACACTGTCAAATATACTACTCTTCCTTCTCTTCCTCCTATGCCTTCTTACTTCTTTTCTCAGAAAAGTAAGAGCAGATATATGAAAGCCTCTTCTTTTTCTCCAGTGTGTGCAATATTGGCTGGTTTGAGTCATGCATTCTTTGCTATTTTAGGGAAATATTCTGTTTATTAAAAAGGTTTATTTTTGTGTTATTTCATATCAAGAATGGATTTAAATTTAATTAAACATTTTTTGTGGGGCCTCTGACTTACTGATATGATGAAAAATATGATGACTTAATATTGAATTATTCTTATAGTTCTAGAGTAAACTGCTTGATCCTTCATATTCCTTTTGGCATCATACTCAATTCAGTTGCTAATAGTTGTGTACAATTTTTGGTTTTGTTTTTCAGCAATGTTTTAATTTTCCTTTTTGTTAATCTGAGCTTCTCAGAAAGAATTTGTTAGCTTTTAATTTATTTTTTAATATATACACTGGAAATGTTTAAATAGCATAAAATTTGTTCTTTAGTTTAAATCCCCTTGGTAAAACATTCTGGGTCTTGTGCCACTCAGGGGAATAAAGTTTTAGATCTTTCTTCAAAGAATAGAGTCGTTTTAAAGTTATAGAGTATTATTCTGAGTTTAATTTGGCTGTTCACAAGTTCTGATAAGAATAATTTTTTTACTGTTTTTATTTTCAAAGTAGTGTGCCATTGTAGTTTTTATTTCTTATTTGATATGAGTTATTTGAGATTTTAAATTTTCCAGTAAGATACTTTGGGGAACTTACTCTCCATTTGTTATTATTTCTCAATTTATTGCAATGTGTCCAGAGGATATTGGCACTGAAATTTCACGATTAGGTTTTTCTCTATAGCCTAAGTATGTTCAATTTGTATAAAAGTGCCGTGGATATTAGAAAAGAATATCTGTACATTTTTTGTGAAGTTTCATATAAGATATGTATTATTGATTATATTGGGTTGGCCAAAAAGTTCGTTTGGTTTTTAGTAAAAATAAAAGACATTTTCATTTTCGCAAAGAACTTTATTGAACAATGTATTCACTAACCGAAGGAAATTTTTGGCCAGCCCAATATAATCACATATGCTATATCTGTATTTTCTTTTTGTTTAACTTTCAGATGACTGAAGGATGTGTGTTAATGACATTTCCTAGTTTGTCTTTTTGCTCTACATATTGCAATGCTATGTTATATGCATGTTTATAAACAATACAATAATCCATAAGAAACCTTTTTATCCTATTTATTTTGGCTTTAAGTCTTCTTTATCATACAAAAATACTGATGCTTATTCATTCTTTACTGATACATGTTTGTAAGTATGACGCTCATCCCTTTCTTCTCACATCAGCCCATAAAATCAGAAAGCCATATTACAGCTTTGTAATCAAATGTAAAACTAAACGCTTGTATGGATGTGAATGGGCTACTTTTTTTCACTACAAGCAAAGCTACAGTTATGATGAGAGGTTTGATTGTGAGTATGGAGTCAAGTAAGGGGAATTAATTAGGTGACCAGATACCTAACTGATCATCTATTCTAGTTAATAATACTCAATAACTGGTCATTTAGTATTCTATTAAGAGAAGCAGTATCTCCATCTTTATATTTAATGACTCTGAAAAAGGGAGAATCTTTAAAATTATAGGCTGAAGTTTTCTTTTTTTACCCCTTTGTATTTAATTTTCTCTTTTTATCATTTTAAAAGTTTGAGTCTTAAAAATAACATACTGTGTTTCTGACTCAATACAAAATAGATTCTCGTGGGGTAGACTGTAGACTCTTGTCCCCTGTGTCCTGAGGATTGACCACCTGAATTACAAGACTGGGTTCCAATTTCCACTGGCCATAAAATATAACAGACCTCAATGCATGTTCCAACTGGGGACGTTCACATTCTTTTTCTTGAAATATAGACTTTTAAAATTTTACTTTAATAATTATTATTCTGTAATTATTCCAAAATAGGTGATAGCTACCCAGAGTATAAGTTTCTTACTTTGAATGATACAGTGTCTTCATGTTTATGGTTATGACATGGTTTCTGTCAGGTTGTTCTGGATATCTGTTCAAACACTTGGGTCCCAGGAAGTAAGAGAATGGAAACATTTCGATTATAGTATTACGATGTCAGATGACAAATCCATTTTTTAATTATCAGTAAAGAATGAGACTTGGTCGGAGGAAGCACTGTAGCACTGTGCAGAAGTTGCCCTGTCCATGTCAGTTGTTACAAACCAAATTAGCTGGAGTGCTGCTTTTCTACTACAAGACTATGGATGACAGTGGCTAGCCCCCAACTCCAGACGATTATACACACCCCCATATTCACAGAGAGCCCTGCACCCCACAGTAAAGGCAAGCTAGAAGTGAATACTTTGGCTGACATTGTGTGTACCAGTTCTGAAATGCTTTCAGAAGAACTAGAAAGATTAATGTTTACTTCTCATCTACTGCCTTTGCCCTAGCACCTAGCTTTGAATTTGGTGGCATTTGGTTCTGCTGGCCTCGACTTTGACTTTACCCATTGTGTCTTAACTGTTGGTCAGCCTTCCCTTGTTCTGTTCTCACCTGTACTATATCTTCCAAAGATTCCACAAAATTTTTGGCATGTAGCTGGCACCCTTCCTCTATTTCCAATGTGGTATAAATATTTCTCTACGGATTGGGGGAGTTAGAAAGGTAGCAGGGAAAGCAGTTAAACGTGCAAGGCCAGCTTGCCATGTTATACTGAAATATGTCATTTAGTTAATTTAGACTGTTTAATTAACCGTATCAATATTTTAATGAATTTCTATGTAATAGTTGCAGGTGTGTTGGCCTGAGATTAAGGGCAAATAGGCCTGTTAATA
Organism: Physeter macrocephalus; assembly: GCF_002837175.3. Taxonomy (NCBI): domain Eukaryota; kingdom Metazoa; phylum Chordata; class Mammalia; order Artiodactyla; family Physeteridae; genus Physeter; species Physeter macrocephalus. Next base: position 45,329,125 of record NC_041215.1, on the reverse strand, counting down.
ACTTACTACATGACCTTAGGCAAGCCACTTAATCAATCTGGGCTTTAGGTTTCTTACGTGAAATACAAAATTAAAAGGTTGATCTCTAAAATTCCTCTCACCTCTCTTATTTTTATGACTCTCATGTTTTTAACAGTGCATTTAACTAAAGCATTCCACCAGGACTATAATTCACTGCAGTTTGATTGTTATGAGGTAACCCTCACATGTATATAAAAGTCTATTCCTTCATACAAAGGAGTGTCATTCTGTTTAAATTTTGAGCAAATCACAGTAATAACAACCTGTGTTCTCACACTTGGCTATCTGTCACATAGTAATTGTTCATTTACAATACTTGATACTGTAGATATTTTAAGGACCATTTCTCCTGGATATTCTTGATGAAACATGTTATGCTCCGTTACTCAGTGTTTAGAACTAATGACTGTTACTCTCAGCTTGTTGTCAGCCAGCTCCCACTTTTCTCTCCAGAACACTTATGATGGCAAAGGGCATCTTCTGAGATCTTTTGGAAGATTTTAAGGTCCAGAAAGCTCATGCTCATGAAGTCCTTGGTCCCTATCAATTTATTCAAGAAAATATTTAGTTGCGTGTCAGCTGATAGGAAGGCAAATGCCTATTGGGAACTCCATTTCAATAAGGAAATAGCAAGCAAGACTATTGCCTGTAAAAGGGATGTAGCACTTATGCTTTCCTAACAGTGTAGTTAATTCATTGCTTTATGCCATGGTAAGTTATGCAGAAATGTCAGATGCAGAAAATGTTCTTTTGAATTGGAATACAAGATGACAGAATCAATTATATTAACTAAATTGGCCAGATAATTTTTTCAAACATCTTAATTATTCATTATCCAAAGAGGTTTCTAAAATTTGTGGTTTGAAATACATTTGACTATTAGAAGGATCATAGATGTCACCTTCAACACCCTCCCAGCCAGTGCAGTGAGTCCTTCTAATATTACCATCGCTGTGGTGGGGGCCATCTAACCTTTGTTGAACATGTCTCATTCCAAAGAAATTTCTATTAGGAATATAGATATTTTTACATTTTTAATTGAAGTATAGTTGATTTACAATGTTGTGTTAATTTCTGCTATACAGAAAAGGGATTCATTTACACACATATATACATTCTTTTTAAAATATTTTTTTCCATTATGGTTTATCATAGATATTTCTATTTTTGAACAAGTTTTTAAAAATTTAGGTTTACTAATTTTCTCTTAGCTCTACCGGTTGGTCCTAATTTTTCACCTATACCCTTAACCCCAACCTTTTCCTCCACCCCTATATCTGCATAGAGAAAGGAAAGGTTTTCCTCTTTCATTCAAACATGTAGTCATCTGACAGCTCATCTATTGTGTATATAAGGTGTTTGTGTATTTAGTGCCTACTACATATTAGGCACCATGCCAGATACTAGAATAAAACAATGATTAAGGTAAAAAGTGCAGCAGCCCTCAGAGAATTTACTGTCTAGGAGTAACATGGACAAATGAACTGTCTATTTCAATATATGGTCAGTAGTTCAAATCTTTGCATACAAGTTTTGGGAAATAACTTTGTATTGAATAACCTTATCTGTGTTTGAACCTTCCCACTTTTCAAATTATTAATATTAATATATTATATTTGTACAGTGCTTAAGATATAATATTGCTTACACCTGTACCGTACTTAATAGAATAATAATTACACGCCTTGTTTATAATAATTGAGAGTGCCGTTTCAATGGTAGTTTAATGTGTATTGTTACCCTGACTTCATTAAGTATGAGGAGACTGAGATTCATCCAAAGGACTTATTCAAAGTCATAGAATTAGTGAGTAGAAGAAAGAGATTCAATATTCACTTCTCCAATGCTTAGGCCTCTGCTGAATATCAGCTATGGAAAAAGAACCTTTGCTTTTGCACGGGGAAGGGGGATTTTCCACTTTTGAAACAATGCTATAAAGTGATAGTAAACAGTACAAATGGCAAGCAGCTCCAGCAGTGAAATGGACATTTAAAAAGGACTTCTTGTATATGTGTATTTAAAATAGGAATCTTTATAAAAATGGTTTTAATTGATGCTCAAATAATAATGATATGGTGATTAGAAATACAGCACTGCAATTTTAGAACTGAATAATTTTAAATATGTTTATAAGAAACAAAGACACTTTTTAAGCAGCCCTGGGAAAAAGTATTGAGGTTATCTCCATTTACTATTCCAGTGGACTTCAGGATTCACCCAGTCAATTAAACCTACTGTAAATAAACTACAAAAATAATTATAAATACAAGGAGCATCACAGAACATTTGGACTTCACAACTCTCAGTATGTTATCTTGAGTAATTTTGAGAGTGATGTCTGGTAAAATACACATTGTCCTGAAATGTTAAGGACAGAAGAGGCAGGGTAACTCAGTTATCCCTGGGACATTTTTCAGACATTACCCCAAATTTAATGTAAAATATTAATTTTGCTCACTTCCCACCCCCGCCTATGATAAGCACCAATCTGTATTTATGAGTTTAGTTAGGTTTCTTAATTTTTAGATCTTTTAAGTTTAATCAGTTAAGTTTAGATCATTAAGTTTTAATGATGACTTTGGTAGAAGAAATTTTGCCCTCCATCCCCATGTTCTTGAATTTCTATTTAACATCTGTCTCATTAACAACAGCTCTATTATCATGTCAAGATGCCCTACTGTCTCTGGCAGCTCAATCATACTTTTCTTGCTCTTAGTGGGCCACAAACGTGTAGACTGACAACCTCGCTGAATAAACAGTTGAAGAATGATTTTTTTAGTAAAACTTAAGAGGACATATGATTTTTTTGATACCGGTAGTTCCAAAATACATTCATTTGGTACTTTGCTTAAACATGATTCACTTTAACACTAACCGAACAACTACTCCCATACAACCAAATTTCTCTAATCATAAAGTATAGACAACAATAAATCATTGTTAGTTGAGACCCCTGAATGGAAAATGCTGTAAAGGGGACTAGAAAATACATGTATCATGTATTTCAGATGTCTCCACTTTGAGAGTTAACTGCAGTCACAAAAGCAGTTATTTATTTCCTAATGGATAATGTTGATGGAACATATTACTTTGCTTGCATGCTGTAGCCAAGCCATTGAATATAATCATGTTATTATTCCTGCAAAGAAGTGAGGTTGGTGTTCTAACTCCTTTTACTGTCTTCTTTAGGAGTAACTGCAGAACAGTGTATAAGTATATAACAATTTATTTTTTATTGTTTGGGATATAAAGAAATATCTGTAGGTAACACTTCATATATAAATATGTATATATAATATACCTACACCAAAAAATCCACCAAACAAGATTTTAAACAAAAGGATCAGTAAGTCATGTGTTCTTCCTTAGAACACATTTGCAAGACACAGAAAATTTGAAAATAACTTGTGTTGAAAACAATGAAGCAATAGTTTCTTAGACCCATACCCTTTCCATGAAAAGGGAAAAGGTCATAGTAGACACCAAACCACATTTGAGTTTGCCCTGAGAGTTTCTAAAGACAATGCCAAAATTAACAGCTCTTTTCATATATATGCTGCCATTGAGGGTACTGTTGAGAAAAAAAATATGGAAGCAGAAAATAAGAATGTTCTATGGAAGCCCATCTGTAGTCTTTTTCTTTGTAAAAATTTCCTTTCATTGGTTACATCTCAAGTAGCTTGAATTAAGAAAAAATCAGAGCACGTGGAAAGGAGGGCCTCTGGAGTGTGGAGTTCCAGAGTTTGGAGAGACGGGACCTTCAAGATGGTGAAGGGGTAAGACATGGAGATCACCTCCTCCCCACAAATACATCAGAAATACATCTACACGTGGAACAACTTCTACAGAACGCCTACTGAATGCTGGCAGAAGACCTCAGACTTCCCAAAAGGCAAGAAACTCCCCACATACCTGGCCGTGCGGCTGACAGGGTCTTGGTGCTCTGGCCAGCTGTCAGGCCTGTGCCTCTGAGGTGGGAGAGCCGAGTTTAGGACATTGGTCCACCAGAGACCTTCCAGCTCCACGTAATATCAAATGGCAAAAGCTCTCCCAGAGATCTCCATCTCAACGCTAAGACCCAGATCCACTCAACGGCCAGCAAGCTACAGTGCTGGACACCCTATGACAAACAACTAGCAAGACAGGAGCACAACCCCACCCATCAGCAGAGAGGCTGCCTAAAATCATAATAAGGTCACAGACACCCCAAAACACACCACCAGATGCGGTCCTGCCCACCAGAAAGACAAGATCCAGCCTCATCTACCAGAACACAGACACCAGTCCCTTCCACCAGGAAGCCTACACAACCCACAGAACCAACCTTAGCCATTGGGGGCAGACATCAAAAACAGTGGGAACTACGAACCTGCAGCCTGCAAAAAGGAGATCCCAAGCACAATAAGTGAAGGAAAATGAGAAGACAGAGAAACACACAGTAGATGAGGAGCAAGGTAAAAACCCATCAGACCAAACAAATGAAGAGGAAATAGGCAGTCTACCTGAAAAAGAATTCAGAGTAATGATAGTAAAGATGATCCAAAATCTTGGAAATAGAATGGAGAAAACAGAAGAAACGTTTAACAAGGACCTAGAAGAACTGAAGAACAAACAAACAATGATGAACAACACAATAAATGAAATTTAAAATTCTCCAAGGAGAAACATGCCAAGACACATGTTAATCAAGCTATCAAAAATGAACTACAAAGAAAATATATTAAAAGCAGCAAGGGAAAAGCAACAAATAACATACAAGGGAATACCCATAAGGTTAACAGCTGATCTTTCAGCAGAAACTCTACAAGCCAGAAGGGAGTGGTAGGACATATTTAAAGTGAAGAAAGGAAAAAACCTATAGCCAAGTTTACTCTACCCAGCAAGGATCTCATTCAGATTCGACAGAGAATTTAAAACCTTTACAGACAAGCAAAAGCTAAGAGAATTCAACACCACCAAACCAGCTTTATAACAAATGATAAAGGAACTTCTCTAGGCAGGAAATATAAGAGAAGGAAAAGACCTACAGTAACAAACCCAAAACAATTAAGAAAATGGTAATAGGAACATACATATTGATAATTACCTTAAATGTAAATGGATTAAATGCTCCCACCAAAAGACACAGACTGGCTGAATGGATACAAAAACGAGACCCATATATATGCTGTCTACAAGAGACCCACTTCAGACCTAGGGACACATACAGACTGAAAGTGAGGGGATGGAAAAAGATATTCCATGCAAATGGAAATCAGAAGAAAGCTGGAGTAGCAATTCTCATATCAGACAAAATAGACTTTAAAATAAAAACTATTACAAGAGACAAAGAAGGACACTACATAATGATCAAGGGATCGATCCATGAAGAAGATATAACAATTGTAAATATTTATGCACCCAACATAGGAGCACCTCAATACATAAGGCAAATGCTAACAGCCATAAAAGGGGAAATTGACAGTAACACAATCATAGTAGGGGACTTTAACACCCCACTTTCACCAATTGACAGATCATCCAAAATGAAAATAAATAAGGAAACATAAGCTTTAAATGATACATTAAACAAGATGGACTTAATTGATATTTATAGGACATTCCATCCAAAAAGACAGAATACACTTTCTTCTCAAGTGCTCATGGAACATTCTCCAGGATAGATCATATCTTGGGTCACAAAGCAAGCCTTGGTAAATTTAAGAAAATTGAAATCATATCAAGTATCTTCTCCAACCACAACACTATGAGACTAGAAAACAAATACAGGAAAAAATCTGTAAAAAAATACAAACACATGAAGGCTAAACAATACACTACTAAATAACCAAGAGATCACTGGAGAAATCCAAGAGGAAATCAAAAAATCAATAAAACTAAAAGCTGGTTCTTTGAGAACATAAACAAAATTGATAAACCACTAGCCAGACTCAACAAGAAAAAAAGGGAGGAGACTCAAATCAACAGAATTAGCAATGAAAAAGGAGAAGTAACAACTGACGCTGCAGAAAGGCAAATGATCATTAGAGACTATTACAAGCAAATATATGCCAATAAAATAGACAATCTGGAAGAAATCGACAAATTCTTAGAAAAGAACAACCTTCCGAGGATGAACAAAGAAGAAAGAGAAAATATAAACAGACCAACACAAGTAATGAAATTGAGACTGTGATTAAAAATCTTCCAACAAACAAAAGCCCAGGACCAGATGGCTTCACAGGTCAATTCTTTCAAACATTTAGAGAAGAGCTAACACCTATCCTTCTCAAACTCTTCCAAAATATAGCAGAGGGAGGAATACTCCCAAACTCATTCTACGAGGCCACCATCACCCTGATACCAAAACCAGACAAAGATGTCACAAAAAAAGAAAAC
>NC_041215.1:45300236-45322593 GCF_002837175.3 Physeter macrocephalus | reverse complement strand
GTGATACACCATATTAACAAACTGAAGGATAAAAACCATATGATCATTTCAATAGATGCAGAAAAAGCTTTTGACAAAATTGAACACCTATTTATGATAAAAACCCTCCAGAAAGTAGGCCTAGAGGGAACTTACCTCAACATAATAAAGGCCATATATGACAAACCCACAGCCAACATCGTTCTCAATGGTGAAAAACTGAAACCATTTTCTCTAAGATCAGGAACAAGACAAGGTTGTCCACTCTCACCACTGTTACTCAACATAGTTTTGGAAGTTTTAGCCACAGCAGTCAGAGAAGAAAAAAAAATAAAAGGAATCCAAATCAGACAAGGAGAAGTAAAGCTGTCAGTGTTTACAGATGACATGATACTGTACATAGAGAATCCTAAAGAAGCTACCAGAAAACTACTAGACCTAATTAATGAATGTGGTAAACTTGCAGGATACAAAATTAATACACAGAAATCTCTTTCATTCCTATACCCTAATGATGAAAAATCTGAAAGAGAAATTAAGGAAACACTCCCATTTACTACTGCAACAAAAAGAATAAAATACCTAGGAATAAACCTACCTAAGGAGACAAAAGACCTGTATGCAGAAAACTATAAGACACTGATGAAAAAAAATTAAAGATGATACAAACAGCTGGAGAGATATATCATGTTCTTGGATTGGAGGAATCAACATTGTGGAAATGACTCTACTACCCAAAGTAATCTACAGATTCAATGCAATCCCTATCAAACTACCAATGGTGTTTTTCACAGAAGTAGAGCAAAAAATTTCACAATTTGTATGGAAGCAAAAAAGTCCCCAAATAGCTAAAGCAATCTTGAGAAAGAAAAATGGAGCTGGAGTAATCAGGCTCCCGGATTTCAGACTATACTACAAAGCTGCAGTAATCAACACAGTATGGTACTGGCACAAAAACAGAAATATAGATCAATGAAACAGGATTGAAAACCCAGAGATAAACCCATGCACATATGGTCACCTTATTTTTCATAAAGGAGGCAAGAATATACAATGGAAAAAAGATAGCCTTTTCAATAAGTGGGGTTGGAAAAACTGGACAGGTACATGTAAAAGAATGAAATTAGAGCACTCCCTAACACCATACACAAAAATAAGCTCGAAATGGATTAAAGACCTAAATGTAAGGCCAGACACTATCAAACTCTTAGAGGAAAACATAGGCAGAACACTCTATGATATAAATCACAGCAAGATCCTTTTTGACCCACCTCCTAGAGAAATGAAAATAGAAACAAAAATAAATGAATGGGACCACATGAAACTTAAAAGCTTTGCACAGCAAAGGAAACCATAAAAAAGATGAAAAGACAACCCTCAGAATGGGAGAAAATATTTGCAAACAAAGCAACTGACAAAGGGTTAATCTCCAAAATATACAAGCAGCTCATGCAGCTCAATATCAAAAAAACAAACAACCCAATCCAAAAGTGGGCAGAAGACCTAAATGATATTTCTCCAAAGAAGATATACAGATTGCCAACAAACACATGAAAGGATGCTCAACATCACTCATCATTAGAGAAATGCTAATCAAAACTACAGTGAGGTATCACCTCACACTGGTCAGAATGGCCATCATCAAAAAATCTATAAACAATAAATGCTGGGGAGGGTGTGGAGAAAAGGGCACTCTCTTGTACTGTTGGTGGGAATGTAAATTGATACAGCCACTATAGAGTACAGTATGGAGGTTCCTTAAAATACTAAAAATAGAACCACCATATGACCCAGCCATCCCACTACTGGTCATATACCCTGAGAAAACCATAATTCAAAGTGAGTCATGTACCGCATTGTTCATTGCAGCACTATTTACAGTAGCCAGGACATGGGAGCAACCTAATTGTCCATTGACAGATGAATGGATAAAGAAGATGTTGTACATATATACAATGGAATATTACTGAGCCATAAAAAGAAACGAAATTGAGTTATTTGTTGTGAGGTGGATGTACCTAGAGTCTGTCATACAGAGTGAAGTAAGTCAGAAAGAGAAAAACAAATACCATATGCTAACACATATATATAGAATCTAAAAAAGAAAAATTGTTCTTAAGAACCTAGGGGCAGGACAGGAATAAAGACGCAGATGTAGAGAATGTTTTTTAGGACACGGAGAGGGGGAAGGGTAAGCAGGGATGAAGTGAGAGAGTGACACTGATATATATACACTACCAAATGTAAAACAGATAGCTAGTGGGAAGCAACCTCATAGCACAGGGAGACCAGCTCGGTGCTTTGTGACCACCTAGAGAGGTGGGATAGGGAGGGTGGGAGGGAGACACAAGTGAGAAGGGATATGAGCATATATGTATACGTATAGCTGATTCACTTTGTTATACAGCAGAAACTAACACAATAATGTAAAGCAATTATACTCCAATAAAGATTTTTTTTAAAAAGTCAGTTGCTTTTAGCATATTCACAGAGTTGAGTATCATCACCAAATCTATTTTAGAACATTTTCATTTTTCCAGAAGGAACCTTGCCCCCTTTAGCCATAACCTCACAATCCCCCATTACCTCCACAATCCCTGCCACCAGCCCCAGATGACCACTAATATACTTTTTGTCCCTATAGAAAATTTTCTATCTGAAAATTTCATATGAAGAAATCACATAATAATATGTGGTCTTTTGTGACTGGTTTCCTTCTTTTAGCATAAGGTTTTCAAGGTTCATCTATTCTATAGCAGATATCAGTGATTCATTCCTTTTTATTACCAAATAAAACTCCATTCTCTGAATATACCACATTCTGTTTAGTAGTTCATCAGTTGATGGACGTTTGGGTTGTTTTCACTTTTTGGCTATTGTGAATAATGCTGCTATGAACATTCATATATATATTTTTATGTGTATGTATGTTTTCATTTCCCTTGGGTATATATCTAGTAATGGAGGTGCTGGGTCATATGTAACACTGTGTTTAATCATTTGATGAACTGACAAACTTTTCCAAGGTGCCTGACTATTTTGTTTTTCCATAAGCAATGAATAAGTGTTCCAATTTTTCTCACATGCTTTTCAATACTTGTTATTGTCTGTCTTTGTGGTTTTAGCCAACCTAGTAGATGTGAATTTGTACCTTATTGTGGTTTTAATTTGCATTTCCCTAATGATGTTGAGTATCATTTTATATGCTTATTGGTCATTCATGTATCTTACTTGAAGAAACGTCTAACCAAATCCTTTGCTCTTTTTAAAATTGGGTTATATGTGTTTTTATTGTTGAGTTTTACATCTTCTTTATATATTCTGGACATCAGATATATGGTTTTAAAATATTTTAACCCATTTTGTGGGTTGTCTTTTTATTTTCTTGGTAGTGTGTTTTGAAGCACAAATGATTTTGTTTCATTTTGTTTTGTTTAATTTTGATGAAGTCCATTTTATCCCTTTTGGGTTTTTTTTTTGTTTTTTTGTGCTTTCAGTGTCATATTTGAGAAACCACTGTGTAATCCAACATCATGAAGATTTGCACCTATATTTTCCTCTAAGAATTAAATAGTTTTAGCTCTTACATTTAGGTTTTAAATTTTGAGTTAATTTTTGATAAGGTGTGAGGTAAGGGTAATACAATCTCATTCTTTTGCCTGTGGATATTCATTTGTTTGAGTACTATTCATTGACTATTCTTTCTCCATTTAGTTTTCTAGGCACCTTGGTTGAAATCAATTGACCATAAATATATGGGTCCATTTGTCTTCATTCTCAATTCTATTCCATTGATCTATACTTCTATCCTTACACAAGTAACACACTGTCTTGATTACTGTAACTTTGTAGTAAGTTTTGGAAATGGGAAGTGTGAGTCCTACAACATTGTTCTTCTGTTCCAAGATTGTTTTCACAATTGTGTCTTTTAAATAACTGTATGAATTTTAGGATCAGCTTCTCAATTTCTGCAAAATAATGTCAGCTGGGATTTTGATAGGGATTACATTGAATCTGTAAATATTTTGGGGAAGTACTAACATCTTAAAAATATCAAATCTTCCAATTCATGAACAAGAAAGACTTTCCTTTTTTTTTTAGGTCTTCTTTAATTTTTTTTCAACAATGTTTTATACTTTTCAGAGTACAAATTTTGCACTAGTTTGGTTAAATTGGTTCCTATTTCATTCTTTTGGATACTATAATAAATGAATTTTTTAAATTCCATTTTCAGATTTTTTTATTGCTAGTGTATTAAATATAATTGTTTTGGTATATTCATCTTGTGTCATGCAACCTTGCTGAACTTGCTTGTTAACTCTAATATTTTTTGTTTATTCATTTGTGAGGCTTCCTTAGGTTATGTCATCTGTAAATATAGATTATTTTACTTTTTATTTTCAATCTGGATATGTGTGTGTGTTTGTGTGTGTGTGTCTAGAACCTATAATGTTAAGTAGAAATGGCAGTAAGGGACATCCTTGTCATGTTCCTGATCTCAGAGGAAAGCTTTCAGTCTTTCACCATTAAACATAATGCTGGCTGTGGTTTTTCATAGATGCCCTCTATCAGATTGAAGTAGTCCCCTTTTATCTCTAGGTTGTTGAGTTTTTTAATAGGGGGTTAATATACATTTATTTTTCGTAGCTCTGAATAAATTTTGCATATTTGGAACAAATCCCACTTGGATATGGTATATGTCGTTTTTTGTGTGTATCGCTGGATTCATTTGCTAGTATTTTGTAGAGGATTTTGTATCTACTTTCATAAGAGATATTAGTCTTCAGTGTTTATTTTCTTGTGATGTCTTTGGCTGGTCATGACGTCAGGGTAATACTGACCTCATAAAATAAATTATACTTTCTCTCCTATTTTTGGAAATGTTTTAAAGTATTGTTAATTCTTCATTAAATATTAGAATTCACAAGTGAAGTCATCTGGTCCTTTTCTTGTGGGAAGTTTTTGATTGGTAATTTAATTTCTTGTTTTAGGTCTATTCAGGTTTTCCATTTTTTTTCTTGAGTCAGTTTCAATAGTTTGCATCTTTCTAGGAATTTGTCCATTTAATCTAGGTAATCTATTTTCATACAAGTATTCATAGTATTTCCTTATAATCTTTTTTTTCTGTATGATTGGAAATAATATTTCCTCCTATTCCTGACTTTAGTAATTTGAACTTTCTTTTTTCCCCCTTTGTCAGTCTAATTAAGGTTTGTAAACTTTGTTGATGTTTGTGAAGAACTAACATTTGGTTTTGTTGATTTTCTATATTGTTTTTAGTTCTCTATTTTTCTCACACACTAATATTTATTACATCCTTCTGTTAGCTTTGAGTTTAATTTGCTCTTTGTTTTTACTTTTTAAAATAAAAATTTATTTCTTTGAAACTTTCTACTTTTTTAATAAAGGTGTTTACTGATATAAATTTTCCTTTAGGTACTGCTTTCATCACATCTCATAAATTTGGTGTATTGTGTCTTCATTCTCATTCATCTCAAAATATTTTCAAATTTTCCTTGTGATTTCTTCTTTGATGCATTGGTTATTTAGCAGTGTGTTGTTAATTTCCACAGATTTGTGAATTTCCCAAATTTCCTTCTTTTGTTGAATTCTAATTTTATTTCACTTTGGTCTGAAAGCATACTTCGTATGATTTCAATCCTGTCAACAGTTTATTGACACTTGCTTTATCTTCAAACATATATTGTGAAGAATGGTCTATGTGCACTTGGGTAGAATGTATAACATGTATTGTGGGTGGAGTGTTCTATAGATGTCTGTTAGTTCTAGCTAGATAACAGTGCTGTTTAAATCTTCTATTTCCTTTTGATTTGATCTTCTGCCTGGTTGTTCTTTTTTTTTTCTTTTAACATTCGTCTAAGTGCTTTACTTGATGCTCACCAAAACTCTGTTGGGTGGACAGGACAGCACCAGCATTCAAAGCTAAGGTACCAGAACTCAGAAAGTAAGGTAGATGAGATCACATGTTTAATAAATTGAGGAGCTTCCTTATAGCTACACTGTCTTTTTTTTTCCTATTCTTTTTCAAATTCTTTTCCCACTTAAGTTATTACAGAATATTGAGCAGACTTCCTGGTGCTATACAGTAGGTCCTTGTTGGTTATCTGTTTTAAATATAGCAGTGTGTACATGTCAATCCCAAACTCCCAGTCTGTCCTGGTTGTTCTATCCATTATGAAAAGTGGGACATTGAAGTCTCAAACTATTATTGAACTGTCTATTTCTCCCTTCAAGTCAGACAATTTTGCTTCATAAATATTAGGGCTCATCTATTAGGTGCATATATATTTATAATTGTTATATCTTCTTAATGGATTTGCCCTTTTAGCATTATAAAATATCCTTCTTTGTGTCGAATAACAATTTTGTCTTAAACTCTATTTTGTCTGATATTAGTACAGCCCTCCAGCTCTCTTTTGTTTACTCTTTATGGGTATATCTTTTTCCATGCTTTTTCTTTTGAACTCCTTCTGTCTTTGAATCTAAAGTGTATCTCATGTAGGTAGCTTATAGTTGGATCATATTTTTTGTCCATTATATTAATATGTCTTTTAATTAAAGTATTATATAATTAATAAGGTAAGGTTTACATTTGTTGGTTTGTTTTCTGTATCACTGATGTCTTTCTTTTTCTCTATTACTTCCTTCTTCTGTGTTAAATAGACATGATCTAGTGTGTGTATACACACACACACACACACACACATATTTTAATTTTCTTAACAGTGACCCTGGGGATTATAATTGACATTTTAATTTCTAATCATCTATTTTTGGTTAGTATCCACTTAACTTCAACAGTATATAAAAATTTTGCTTCTATATTAGTTCCCTTCCCTCCCCATCTTTATGCCATTACTGTCATACAGTTTTTACATCTTTATATATTGTGTGCCAATTAACACAGATTTATAATAAGCACTTTATGCAGTTGCCTTTTAAATAGGAGGAAAAAAGATTACAAATAAAAAATATATCTCTTTTCTCTTTTATACTTACTTATGTAGTTAAGTTTACTGGTGCTCTTTATTTTCAAAGAGCTTCAGTTACTGTCTAGTGCCCTTTGATGTCAGCCTGAAGAACTCCCTTTTGTATTTATTATATGCCAGGGTTTGCTAGTGGTAAGTTCTCTAAGATTTTTCTTATCTGGGAAACTCTTAATTTCTACTCCATTGTGAGGGATAGTTTTACTCAATTTATAATTCTTGATTGACAGTCTTTTTCATCACTTTGAATATGTTATCCCACTGCCTTCTTTCTTCTATTAGTTTCTGATGAGAAATTAAATGCTTATGTTATTGAGGATCCCTTGTACAAGATGAGTTGCTTCTTTACTGCTGCTTTTAACATTCTCTGTCATTAGCTTTTGATAATTTGATTATGCTGTGTCTAGATGTTGGTATCCCTAGGTTTATCCTATTTGGTGTTTGTTAAGCTTCTTAGATGTCTAAATTATCTTTTGCATCAAATCTGGGACATGTTTGGATGTTAGCTCATCAAATATTCTTTCTACCTCTTTTTCTCTCCACTCCTTTCTGGAGTCCCACTATGCATATGTTGGTATGCTTGATTGTGTCCCAAGGTTTCTGAGGCTCTGTTCATTTGACTCCACTCATTTTTCATTCCTGTCTTCAGACTGAATCATCTCAATTGATCTATTTTCAATTTCATGCATTTTTTTTCTTCTGCCTGCTTAAATCTGCTGTTGAGTTCCTGTAGTGAATTTTCCATTTTATTTGTTATACTTTCCAACTCCAGAATTTCTATTTGGTTCTTTTTCATAATTTCTACATATTGCTATTCTCTATTTAGTGAGACATTATTTTCACTTTCTTTAATTCTTTAGACATGGTTTCTTTTAGTTCTTTGAACATATTTAAACTGGTTGATTTAAAATCTTTGTTAAATCCCATGTCTGGCTTCTTCAGAGATAGTTTAATTTCTTTATTTTTTTCCCTGTGTATAGGTAATACTTTCTTGTTTCTTTGCATATCTCATAACTTTTTGTTGAAAACTGGACATGTCAAATAATATAATATGGAAACTCTGGAAATCAGATTCTCTCCTATCCCCCAGGCTTACTCTAGTTGCTTTTTGTTGGTATTTGTTTAGTGATTTTTTTTTTCTAAACTTATTTTGTAATGTATGCACTCTTTGTTGTGTATGGCCACTCAAGTCTCTGCTCAGTTAGCTTAGTGGTCAGCTAATGATTGGATAGAAATTTTCTTAAATGCCAGGAACCAATATGTCTCCCTTTCTTTGTCAAGGGGTTCTGTGTGTGTGTTCAGGTATGCCTTCAACACCAAACCAGGTAGGTGACAACTCTACCTTAGCATTCACGTCCTGCTTTTACAGAGCCTCAAGTTCAGCCAGAAGTGAGAGGCTGGACACGGACATGTCCTGTTACATTCCGAGAAAAGTGTCAGGGCTTTTCAAAGTCCCTATGGACATCTTATTCCCCCACTTTTCCTTTGTAGCTTTTTGGTTAGCCTCTTGTTTGTACCTCTGTTATCTACCACCTCATGCAGTTTGAAGTTAAGTAATTGTCTCTAAATATTTTCATCACCTGTGGGAGAAAGGCTGTTCATATTGTGTGAGCTCTGAGTCAGGTAAAATAAAGACAGCCTGTGTATGGGGGTCTTCCAGGGAACCACCAGATGAATCAAATAATGACAATTCTCTGAGAAAAGTAATTTCAAGGAGCTTTAACCCATTATGCCCTTTACAGTGGCTACCAGGCTGCTGTTTTTCACTGAGATTGCAAATTTTGAAAGCCATAGCAAATTTGGAGGGGTGGAATCAGAATAGAGCAGGTAAAAGAGTCACAAAACCAAATGTTTTTATTGATGTTCTGCCATTTCTTTGCATAGCTGCAAATCTTATTTAATTTTCAGAGTTCTGAAAACATTGATTTTGATAATATTTGCCAGTTTTCTCATTGCTTTTATAGAAATGGGAATTTTTGAAGGTCCTTACTCTGCTGTTTTTATTGCCACCACCCCTGAAAAAAATCTCCCAAATGTAATTGATAATGGTGTATCTGTTATAATGAAAAGTATTTTATAATAACAAACTACATATGCTTTGCACAATGAAGGATATGTTTTTAGTATGAATTATGAGAAATGTTTTAATAATATATGACCAACGATTTTGGATTTTTTTTTTTAGCAAAATCCATCACAAAGGTAATGAATTTCTGAGGCAAGCAAGAGTGCATCAGCCTATCCTGGATTCAGCTGTAGGTAATCTCATGGCACAGACAATAGCAACCAACCAACCAGTTTATGTACCCCAAACAAAAAGAGGGTGTCCATTTTAAGCAAAGTCTCCAGAGCATGTCCAAGATAAACAAGAAGTAGGTTATAAAAATAGCAGAGGCTATGTTTGCCAATAGAAAACCATCCCTAGATGAAAAAGCTTCAGTCATACACTGAAGCTCTTAGACACATCTGTGAGCACAGCTGTGTCAGTTTGAAAAGTCACATTAAAATAGGAAGGCCAAACATCAACTATTACAGGAGGATTCTAATAGCCAAATATTCTGAGGGCCTGTTCTTGTGTTTGAGATTTCAGGTAACATTTTGGGAATTGTCTTTTATAGACTTATGAAAAACACAAGGTTGCTCAAAAGGATAATCCTATATTGTAAGCATTTTTCAGTTTTCATATTTGAGAATGCTATTTGGAACTAAACTATGCATTCTACCACTGCAGTATTTAGCTATCTAGTCATTTTTCTAATTTGGATTTAATATGAATGTGACCTAACAGTGATTGGTATGCTTTGTTGTTTGAAAAAGTTCCAAAATAATGCAGTTAGATCAATATTTAATAGAAGCTTCCCTGAAAATCAATCTAGTTTACCAGTGGAAAAATGTTGAATAAATCATTTTACTTTGTTTCATTGTGAAATATATGTATAGGAATGTTTATACAATTATATGATTTATATGTAAAGTCTAAAAAATATTTATGTAATATCTTGCAAGCAAATATAACTATTACAATCATGGTAATGCTGCTGCTGCTGGATGCCCAAATTATACAAAACTGATGAGTGGGAATCCTTCAGGGTATCTCCTATATCCTTTTAAGGTGTCCAATTCATTTTTTTAAACACAACTTAAGATATCCAGACTCACCTTATATTTTCCCTTCCTCAAGCATGGAATTAGCCAGTAGCTCTGATTGTTTTTAGTGAAGAGTGATATATAGAAACCAAATAAGGGTGCCAGTTATACCCATTGCCACTAGCATTAGATTGCTCCCTGAAATGTTCAGTGAACTGAGCTAGAAGTATACTCATACACACATACATATTTAAATATCATGTTAGTTCTGATATTTTCAATTCAATTTTAACATGATGTTTATGTTTATATTTTTATTCACTGAATAATACTATTTCTAACAGCATTAACAAATTTACTCATTTACTTTATCTATAACACAGGATTTCCAAATGTTAAAAATGGTTTTAAAACTACAGTATCATTATTTCTGTTAGCAATAACAACACTAAATGAAATTTCAAATATCTTTGCACTTTTTTTTATAATTAGACAGTTTTTGGTCCTTTTAATTTGTTTAATTTGTTTTCACTATGTAAAACATTACATGATTCAGAAGCCAAAATTAATATAAAATGGCAGACTCCACATTCTCACTTCAATCCCCCATGCTGTGAACTCCCCACTCTCACTTTTTTAAAATAAAATTTTAATATTAAAAGTTTTAGATTTATGAAAAAAAGCCCAAAGATAGTAGAGAGTTCCCATGTGTCCTAAACCTAATATCCCTTACTGTAACACCTTACATTAGTATGACACATTTATTTCAATTAATATATTACTACTAACTAAAGACCATACTTTTTTCAGATGTTCTTTGATTTTTATCTAATTTCCTTTTCCTGTCCCAGGATCCTGTCCAGGACACTACGTTATATTTAGATGTTATATATCCTTTGGCTCCTCTTGACTGAGAAAGTCCTTCAGACTTTGCTTGCTTTTGATGACCTTGACCGTTTTGAGGAATACTGTTCAGATGTATTATAAAGTGTCCTGCAATTTGGATTTGTCTCTAATCCATTTTGAGTTTATTTTTGTATATGGTGTGAGAAAATGTTTTAATTTCATTCCTTTATATGTAGATGTCCAGTTTTCCCAATACCATTTATTGGAGAGACTGTCTTTTCCCCATTGTATATATTCTTGCCTCCTTTGTCATGGATTAGTTGACCATATAAGTGTGTGTTCATTTTGGGGCTTTTGTGTCTGTTTTTGTGTCAGTACCATACTGCTTTGATTACTGTAGCTTTGTAGTATAGTTTGAAATCAGGGAGCATGATACCTGCAGTTTTGTTCTTTATCAAGGTTGTTTTGGGTATTTGGGGTCTTTTGAGTTTCCATACAAATTTTTAAATTATTTGTTCTAGTTCTGTGAAAAATGCCATTAATATTTTGTTAGGGGTTTTATTGAATCTGTAGATTGCTTTGGGTAGTATTGTCATTTTAACAATATTAATTCTTCCAGTCCATGTGCCCAGAATATCTTTTGATCTGTTTGTGTCATCTTCATTTTCTTTAATCGGTGTCTTACAGTTTTCAGAGTATAAGTTTTTACCTTCTTAGGTAGGTTTATTTTAAGTATTTTATTCTTGATGTGATTGTAAATGGGATTATTTTCTTAATTTCTCTTTTTGATAGTTAATTGTTAGTCCATAGAAATGCAATAGATTTATGTATATTAATTTTGTATCCTGCAACTTTACTGAATTCATTGATGGGTTCTAGTAATTTTTTGGTGGTGTCTCTCAGATTTTCTATGTAGAGAATTATGTCATCTGCAGTGACAGTTTTACTTCCTCCTTTCCTAGTTGGATTCCTTTTATTTCTTTTTCTTGTCTGGTTACTGTGGCTTTGACTTCTAATACTGTGTTGAATAAAAGTGGTGAGATTTTGCGTCCTTGTCATGTTCCTAATCTTAGAGGAAATGCTTTCAGCTATTCATCATTGAGCATGATGTTAGCAGTGGAATTATTATATATTGGCCTTTACTATGTTGAGGTATGTTTCCTTTATATACATTTTGTGGGGAGTTTTTATCATAAATGAATGTTGAATTCTATCAAAACCTTTCTCTGCATCTATTGAGATGATCATATAATTTTTATTCTTTAATTTGTTAATCATATTGATTGGTTTGCAGATATTGAACTGAACTTGCATCCTTGAGATAAATCCCATTTGATCTTGGTGTATTAACCTTTTCATGTATTGTTGAATTAGGTTTGCTAATATTTTGTTGAGGATTTTTGAATCTGTGTTCATCAGTGACATTGGTCTGTAATTTTACTTTATTGTGATCTTTGTATGATTTTGGACTTCTTGTTTTCTGGGAGATTTTTTTTTCTTAACTAATGCAATTTCATTACTGGCAATTGGTCTGTTCATATTTTTTATTTCTTCCTCACTCAGTCTTGGGAAATTGTACATTTCTAGGAATTTGTTCATTTCTTGTCAGTTGCTCATTTTATTGGATTATCATTGTTCATAGTAATCTCTTACAATCCTTTGTATTTCTGTGGTGTCAGTTGTAACTTCTACTTTTTCTTTTATTTATTTGTGCCCTCACTCTTTTTTTTCTTGATGAGTATGGCTAAAGGTTTATCTGTTTTGTTTATCTCTTCCAAAAACTATCTTTTAGTTTCATTGATCTTTTCTAGTCTCTATTTCATTTATTTTTGCTCTGATTTTTATTATCTCTTTACTTCTACTAACATTAGGTTTTGTTTGTTCTGCTTTTTCTAGTTCCTGGCTGGTGAGTCTGGGTCATGGGCCCTCTGGTGGGGTAGGGCCATGTGCCAGGGCTCCTAGGGGCTCAGTGGGTATTAAGGCAGCAGCCTGCTGCTGGGCAGGTGGGTCCAGTCCCAGCACTAATAAGCTTTGGAGGGTTCCAAAATGGCGTTTACCAACACTAGTGTCCTCATGGCAGAATGAGCTCCCCAAAATGGCTGCTGCCAGTGTCTTATCCTCAGGGTGAGCTTCAGTTGCCTACTGCCTCTCTGAGAGGCTCTCCAAGATCAGCAGGTGGGTCTCACCCAGGTTCCTTTCAAATTACTGCTTCTGTCTTGGGTCTCAGAGTGTGTGAAATTTTGTGTGCACCCTTTAAGAACAGTGTCTATTTCCTACAGCCCTCTGGCTCTCCTGAAAGTAAGCCCCACTGGCCCTCAGAATCAAATGTTCTGAGGGCTTATCTTCCCAGTACATGACCTCCAGTCTGGGGAGCCCAATGTGGAGCTCAGATTCCTTGAGACTTGGGGAGAACCTGTGCAATTGTAACTATCCTCCAATTTGTGGATTACTCACCTTTGGGTGTGAGTCTTGATGATCTTCTATCTCTGCCTCTCCTACCCATCTTGTCGTACTTTCTTCTTTATATCCTTAGCTGTAGAAGATCTTTTCTGCTAGTCTTCAAGTCTTCCTCATCAATAGTTGCTCTGCAAATAGTTGTAATTTTTGAGTACCCATGGGAGGAGGTGAGCTCAGGGTCTTCCTACTCTACCATTATGGTCACTCCTGTACATTACAGTATTTCTTTACATTGCACTTTGTGCACATTACAATGCAGTTACATGTTTATTTAAAGTCCTATAGGATGATATTTGGATTTACAGTGGAATGGGTGCTTTTTTGATTAATCAATAAAATGCATTACTGTTCAAATTTTTACTTTGCTCATATTCAAAGGAAATTACATGTATATAGTATCTTCCTAACTAATATTTAGGATTCCTAAAGAGCAACTATTGGTTTATTCTAGAGACATCATTTGAATTCAAATCTACCACTGTCTTGCTACAAAAAACAAAGCAAAACAAAAAAGCCCAAACAACAACAAAAACCTTGCAAAATATAACCATGTCTTACATATTGTCTTCTTTACGATGAGGAATAATGGGACAGCTGAAAATTGTCTCAGCCTCATGACAAAGATGGGAGAATTACTTTATGGTTTCTAATTATACTAGCTAGAACAAACATGTGAATTGTCCCTGTAATATTCTAGCTTTTGCAGAGCCTATGCTTGCATCTTTTAAACACATTTCCATTGTGGTAGAGTAATTAAGTACACTTCATTTTGCATTTTTATTCCTGTGATATTTACATGACAATGGCAAAGTAAATAGGACCAGAATAGCACAGTGATGTCCCAATATCAGTTCATTTTAAAAGAACAAGTACCTTGTAGTTAAAGTAGGCAATAGCACTGGTTATTAATCCCCTTTCAACCCTTTTTCATCCTGTTCCTGTGTCATTTGCCCTTTGGATATGAAAGAGGGCATTGGCAGATGGTCAGAGGGCAGGAGGAGAAAAAGTTCTATATTCCTGAGATTGCCTCTCACCAGTTAACAGTAGTTGTGCTGCTCCATCTACACCCAAGGCTCCTGTTGGTCAACCCCTCTGTTACAGCTGTAGCTCTCACAGGTTCTGGCAACCACTTACCCTCTTCGCTTCAGGCCTTGCAGCGGTAATGGCTTTATACTGTTGTATTCCTTTATGCTTCATGTTTTCTTGTTGGTTCCCTTAACCTGGCCTCCTGCTTTCTAAATAGTCCCCTCATTAAACTCTTTCAATAGCCATGCTCTCTACACCATTTGTTTCCTGTCCAGGTCCATGATTCATACAGTCATCTACAAAAATGGTAAGGGTGAGAATAAGTTATAGTTTACCAACTGGCAAGTCTTTTTAAAATCATAAAAATGAGAATCAATTAATCTAGCCTCTCTTTCTAGTAGATTTCTTTTGACATGTTCTTTTGACAACTGGGTTGACTTTAGTTTGCTAATCCTCTTCCTCAGTCTAGGTCCCAAATACTTTGACTCCCCAAACCTGTTGGGACCTGATGTCTATTGAGGGAAACCAGGTGGTTTACCTGATTACCTGGATTTTTTTTTTTTTTTTTTTTTTCGGTATGCGGGCCTCTCACCTCTGTGGCCTCTCCCCTTGCAGAGTGCAGGCTCCGGACGCACAGCCTCAGCGGCCATGGCTCACGGGCCCAGCCGCTCCGTGGCATGTGGGATCTTCCCGGACCGGGACACAAACCCGTGTCCCCTGCATTGGCAGGCGGACTCTCAACCACTGCACCACCAGGGAAGCCCTACCTGGATTTTTTTAGTATATTGGGATAATGTATTCACTTAAAAGAATCCTTTTGTTTAGGAAAAAGATTTTTGCTGTGGTTATTTAAAAATATTAGTCCTTCTTTCTAATGACATGAATGATACATGAATATATTATAATATGAAAGTGGTAGTTCAAATATCAATATAAAGCATACAGAGTAGCATATAAAAAGCCCTCTTGGTTACCTCCCAATCTTCAGTCCCCAGAAATAACTGCTCTTTGACAGTCAGTTAAGCCTCCTTTCAGTCTGTCTATGTACTGATGTGCATAACTTATTTTTGTCCTTAACATCAGTGTAATCATATTATATGTATAATTATGTGGCATATGCATTATATATATATGATATATCTTATATATGATATATGTGTGTTGTATAAATGCATATCTTGACATATATATTGCTATATGCCATATACATATTATCATATAAAAGGCATATCTCTATATCTCGATCTGTCTGTATAATCTATATATGGCTTTGGTCTCTTTCCAAGTCTGTACATATTATTATAATTTGTAAATGCTGCATAATATTCCACAGAATTAATATATTTTCTCACTGTTGCAAACAATGTGTTAATAAACAATTTTCTCATAACATGTTTAATTGTTCACTTTCTTCATACACTTTAGATCTCTGAAAGTAGATTGCTGACTCAAAAATTAAGTTCTGTAAAATTTTTGATAGATACTGTCAAATTGCCATACCCATTAGCAGTCACTCCCCATTCTCCCTCAGCTCTGGACAACGACTAATCTACTCTCTGTCTCTGTAGATTTGCCTATTCTGGATGTTTCATATGAATGGAATCATACACATAGCCTAATGTTTTTAAGGTTCATCGTATAGCATGTGGCAGTATTTCATTCCTTTTTTTTAACCAAATAATATGGATATAGGGCATTTTTATTTATTCATCAGTTGGTAGAAATGTAGGTAGTTTCTGCTTTTTGACTATTATGAATAACGCTGCTATGGCCATCCATGTACAAGTTTTTGTGTAGACATATGTTTATACTTCTCTTGGGTATATAAGACTGGACATGCTGGGTCATATGGTAACTCTAACCTTTAACATTTTAAGGAACTTTGCTAAGAATATTCAACAATACATTTGGTTGTAATTCTGTTGGTGACATTTGCAATAGCATCATTGTGTCTATAAGATAAAGTTTTATGAAGATCATAAATATTTTGTATAATTAATCAAGAGATATTATAATTTTGCTCAAAATTAGATTTGCTATTCCAAAAATACTCATAGAAACTATAAAGAGAACCCCAAAAAAAAAATTTCTGTGTTTTGAACCAATTCAATTTAGATTATGGTCTAGGTTGAATGATTATTAGAAATGTTTAGAGTTTGAATTCCAGAGCATTATAGATCTTAGAAGTCATTATTTCAGATTTTTAAATTTTACATTAGAGGAAAAAGTAATTATTGTTCACATATGACAGAATTGGGGATGAAACTTGGGTTTTACATTATTAAAACCCCATTTTTTATTGTGAGGGTCATATGATATTATGTTGTATATTTGTTTTTGTTTGTTTGGGGGTTGTTTGCTCAGAATTAATATCCATCTCTCTCTAGATGGTTTGGAGTAGACAAGAGATTTTTCAATAAAGCCTGACTTGTTTGGTGTTAGATAAAATACTATATGTACATAGTGGATGACTTCTTGACAATAATAAAGGTTAAAACTCATTATATATAATTTTATGTGGAAATTTTAGTTTATGTCTATGTACAAAGGGTATGTTCAATATAATAGTTTCTATGTGTTAATCACCATGATAAGTACTTTAAAATATTTAATTAGTTAATTTTGTAGCAAGTTATGCTACAAAGATATTATTATGTTCATGTTTTAGATAGGAACCAAATACTGAGGGTGATAATCGATTTTTTAAAAGTCAAATGGTAAGCAGCTGTAATTTTAATCCCCTTCTCCTAATTCCTTATGTAGATTTTTATATCACAGCTACAAAGATTTGAAGATATAAAGGAAATTCACTTTCTGGATTAATTACCCATGACAGGTGACTTTCAGTGAACTGTGAATGCTTCAGGAGAATATTATTTAAACCTTATTATACTGCTACAGGTTGCCTAGGAAGAACTTTGGTGAGATGTGGTGTTTCTAAGAGATACCTGCTAGGATCAAGGAATATATTTTAGGCCTTCTCAAAGGGTTCATAGGGGTAACTTTACTTTAATTGCAACCTTAGTTGAAGGATATGTAATTTGTGATAAAAATGCTTTAAATCAAAACTGTCTTGCATTGTTGTGTCACAGCTATAGTTATTCAGTGATATTTTCTAAAAAGGTACTGACAATTAATACTGACATTTTCATGTCAAAAGCTCTCAGGCCTGTAGGATTCATCCAAACATTTTTCTTTTTTTTTTTTGCGGTACGCAGGCCTCTCACCGCTGTGGCCTCTCCCGTTGCGGAGCACAGACTCCGGACGCGCAGACTCAGCGGCCATGGCTCACGGGGCCCAGCCGCTCCGCGGCACGCGGGATCCTCCCGGACCGGGGCACGAACCCGCGTCCCCTGCATCGGCAGGCGGACTCTCAACCACTGCGCCACCAGGGAAGCCCCAAACATTTTTCTTTTTAACAAACAATATCAACAAAAGACATTAGAAGTGATGACTTCTAAGGTGTATAATGCTGCTTTTATAAATTCAATATATTCTGGACTCTCTGTAGGTAGTAATCAATATTATTTTTTCTTAATTATTATTTTATTTCCTAGTCTTGGAATTAACTACTTTCTCTGTTCACACTTTTGACCTTCCTTCCTTTGTAAATTTTTTTTTGTATTCATATTGTCGACTTTTCTTGTATGCCTATAGATTCTTGGGTTTCTATTCATATTTAAGAACAAGGCAGTTGAAAAGTTGATGGAGGCTTTGGTTTACACGAATGGGCATTGTTAATTGGCAGGAATAACTAAGGGAGAAGTAGATAAACTATCCCGTTAGTTGGGGAAATTTTAAATGATTGAAGCCAGATATCTTTGAGTCAGGGCACCAATCCCCACAGTAGTTGAACTACTTCATCAAACGGTATGTTTAGTTATTGCTGTGTATTCTTATCTTAGGAAGAAGAGAAGATAAGCACTATGCTCAAGCCACCATCTAGGAACAATTTATATAACACTTATTAAGATTATTTTGGGAATTGCTAGGCCCAAAGGTTATAATTCTAAAACTTGGATTTGGCCTAAAATGAACCCATACTGTTTTCTTGTTGTTAAACCAAAACTTATTTTATTACTGGAAACCAGCTTGTTCTCTAGTTTTTATAATAGTATTTCCATTAGTGGCCCTACTCTATCCCATATTCAAACACTTGAAGTTGTCCTTGGATACTCATCTCTCTTCTAGAATTCAATTTAGTGATTTAGCTTGCATCCATTCCTCATCTCTATTTCTCCTGGAGCCACCCTTTGCCTGGACTTCTATAAAGTTCTTTTAATAAATAAATTATACTCGTCATGAATGTGTCCACACTTGAAGGAAGATAGTGTATATACTCTAGAGCCAGGTAGAACTGGGTTCAAATCCTGGTTTTGTCACTCGTTATCTTCATGAAATAAGGAACTTATCCTCTGTAAACTGCTATTCCTCTTTTATGAAGTTGAGGTAATCATAATTCCTACCATAAAAGGTTTTGGGGAAGATTAAACAAGATAAAGAACATAAAATACTTCATTCAATGCCTGACACATAACAAGCACTAAAAGTGTTATGTATGGTTATTTAAATATTATATTTAATCCAACATTCTTAACACATAAAAGAAGAACTATAGTTATTTCTTTCAAGTACTTTCTCTTTTCTATAGCAAACCCCTTCTAGATTCTTAATGACAAATCAATAACTTCTGGCATTTTGCTTTTTTAAACCACTTACAATCTATACCCTACTTGCAATCTAAAAATCACAGATTCCTATAATGACTTGTTGCATGTCCACCTCATACTGAGAAATCTTGACTTTTCTTCAAATTGCCTGGATAATAAAGCTAAGATGTCTTAGCTGATATTCAAGGTGCTTTCCTATCTGGTCTCTACCTACTTTTGATACCCTGTTATTTCTGTATAGGAATGAACCATTCATTCCAGCAAAATTCATTTGTTTATTGTATGCAAGTATACTGTTATATATTCCTATCTTTTTCTCTGATGAAATGATCTAAATTATTCCTTGAATTCACAATTCCAGATTCAGTTCCTACTTTAAGTCTGAAATTTTGGTCCTTAGTTTCTACATCACAGTTTTTTCACATTTTTGACATGCTATGTAGTACTTTTATTAATCTTTTTTACAAATATGGCAAATCTCTAAACATAAAGTCAGGCACCAGATATAGTTCACTATTATCAGTTAGTAGATGGTAAATAAGGAGAGGAAGGCTGTTTGTAATAGAGTGTTTAAAAAGTATACCCCTTAAATGCAGCCAATCCAGTTGGCAAAATCTAGAATGAAGAATAACCCAAAATGCAGAAACAGTGTTATGCATACAGATGTTCATGATGAGTTTGTTTACAATTGCAAAAATTTCAAAATAACCTAAATGTCTAACTATAATTAGGCCATTAAAACATCCCAGTGCATTCATTTGGTGAAGAAATATTAATATATATTGTTAAAAATTAAGTAGCAATCTGTCTGAAAAACAGGGAAATACTTCTCATATTCTTTACCACTTATTGAATACTTACCCTATGCCAGAGTTGGGTTAAGAGGTTATACATCCATTAATTTCATTCTCCCTATATCACCTGATGAGGTTGGTATTACTACTCTTTTGCTATTTACCTATTTACAGCACTGTAGCCACTACATTTGCAAATACTCTGGAAAGCTTGCTGACAGTATTCATAATAATCACAGGACCTGTCTCTCAAACAAAATATGGAAAAGTAGAGCTCTACCACCATTTTGCATTTTGATCATTTTTGGAGGGTCTTGTCTTCATGGGTTTAGGCCGTTATAGTCATAGATAGAAGTAAGGTTGAGCTTCCATATCATTGCCAAGATAGGTGGCCTGGAGTCATTATCTTGTTATGGGTTCTAGCTTCCTCTAAGGGTAGTCATCCATTTGCAGAA
This sequence comes from Physeter macrocephalus, assembly GCF_002837175.3. Classification (NCBI taxonomy): domain Eukaryota; kingdom Metazoa; phylum Chordata; class Mammalia; order Artiodactyla; family Physeteridae; genus Physeter; species Physeter macrocephalus. Next base: position 45,302,272 of record NC_041215.1, on the reverse strand, counting down.
CAGATGATCTTCATAATGTTTACAAACTAAAACAGCATGGACACTGACCAATCAGAACAATGCCACAGCCAATCAGAATGTATACCTGCACAAATAAGCAATAAGACTATACCTGTGCATACTGGGTGAATATCTGCCCTGGTGATCGGAAATTAGAGAGTTACTTATGCTATCCTGTGCCCTTTCAGTCACACTTCACCAGCAAACCCAAAACCATTAGACTCATAGGAATCAACTTGTGCTTCCACAGACGGCTGAGCAAAGTTTTCATGAGAGGCTCCTCTAACACATGGAAAGCAGTTTCCTCATGAAATGTCAATAACCAAGATACTTAGGGTTTCCAAAAAGTTATACTGGGAAATCTGTACTGAGTTCTTAACGATGTGGCAAAGATAATTACAGACTTCTAATTAACTACTTAATTGCTGTGAATTAGTAAATCTCCCAGGTTGGATCACTTTTACTCAGTTTTGTAGTTGAAAAAATACATTCTCTTCACGTTCTTCTTCTTATTCTTTCAATGTAATTAACTATTTCCTTGAACCATTGACCTTTCTAAGAGACACTTAATTATTGTTAATCCATAGCTCTTATTTTTAATCATCCAAAAAATTAATGGCTTTAACAGCAGTAAGCACCTTAGCTTAGAACCGGGTCTATGTAAATTATAGAACATTGAGTCACATGACTTTGGGACTAATACAGCCTATTTCTTAAATAGATAAGAAGCTATCCCAAACATCAATTACCAGGAAAAGGAAAGCATTAGCTAATATTTTATGATACATTCTGGGCCTTATTATGTGTTAATGCATTTCTATTCATCATCACCTTTTCATTATAAGATAAAGAAGTGCATTGTAATGAGACAGTTGAGTTTCACCTTTAATTCAGGCTAATGAAGGGGAAACGTTAAGTATCTACTTCAAAACAATCCTTTTCACTTACTGGACTTATTCACAGAAGCTTGACACAAATACCTATTGACCCTTTCTGCTGATTGTAGAAATAAAGAATCATAGAGCAGAAATGAAATTTTAATTCAGTGTGCTGATAGAGAAAACCAAGAAATTTTGTCATATTTAATATATACCATGTAATGTATCTTATAACACAACTGTCCTTCCTTCATCTTGTAGATGGGATAAAACATTCTATTGACTTCCACTTTCTCCCACCGGTTACTATTAATAATTATTGTACCAATCTGCTCATCTATTCTTATATGATTTTATTTGTTTAAAAATTATTTTTATTATTAAATTATTTATTTATTTATTTATTTATTATTTTTTTTTGCAGTATGCGGCAGCTTTTGGGATCTTCGTTCCCCAGTCAGGGGATCCAACCTGGGGCCCAGGAGTGAAAGTGCTGAGTCCTATCTACTGGACCACCAGGGAATAGCGCAGGCTCTGGACGCGCAGGCTCAGCGGCCATGGCTCACGGGCCCAGCCGCTCCGCGGCATGTGGGATCTTCCCGGACCGGGGCACGAACCCGCGTCCCCTGCATCGGCAGGCAGACTCTCAACCACTGCGCCACCAGGGAAGCCCTAAATTTTTTATTTTAAAGTAAATAATTTAAAATAATTAAGATATATTTATTTTATTATTTTTATTATTTATTTATTTTATTTAATAATCCTGTTATTGCCTGGATTATCATTTGTCCAATGGGAAAATGATAGTTCTTAACCCATTATGAATGCTCTCAATGAAAATCCATCCCATAAACAATCCAAATGAGACACACCCCTCTCAGACTCACTTTAATATGATGTAGCAGGGAGGGTACAGAGGCGACCAAAGTTGAAGAGGGGACAAAGATAAATTGTGTCTGAGGAGACCAATCAGTTAAATAAAAATTAGGAAAATAAGTATGTTTAAGACTGATTAGTTTGTTGGTTTATATATATATTTTTTAGCTGCTGTGTTCTTAGGCAACATAGAGGAAATCAAAGGAGTTAAAGATGTGAGGGAGGGGCTTCCCTGGTGGCGCAGTGGTTGCGCGTCCGCCTGCCGATGCAGGGGAGCCGGGT
>NC_041215.1:45294929-45300055 GCF_002837175.3 Physeter macrocephalus | reverse complement strand
ACCTGAGAATATATTATGTTATATGGCAGAGGAGAATTAAGTAGCAGATGGAATTAAGGTTGCTAATCAGTTGCCCTTGAAATGGGGATATTGGCTATTATCCTGGATTATTGTAGTGGGTCCAGTGTAATCATAGAGTCCTTTAAGGTGGAAGAAGAAGACGAAACAGTGAGAACCAGAGAGGTGGAAGTGTGAGTAGGTCTGGGACCCACGTTGCTGATTTTACAGACAGAAGAGACCCAATCCTGCAGGTAGTCTGTAGAGGCTGTAATAGGCTAGGGATCAGATTCTCTCTTGGAGCCTGAAGAAGGAATACAGAGCTGCTGACATCTTGATTTTAGCCCCCTGACATCCATTTCAGTTTGTTGACCTCCTGAACTGTAAGATAATAAACATGTATGGTTTTGAGCTAGTAAGTTTGTGGTAATTTGTTACAGCAGCAGCAGGAGACTAATGCTAATACTAAAAGATGTCTTAGGGGCCTTAGAATGTATATTTTATAGTGGGGTGATCAGAGCTGCACCTTCCTGTTCTACAATTACACAGGGGCATTCATCATTGCATTACCTGTGTTGAGAAGGAAGAAATTCTCCTCTACCCTTCTAGGTTCTTCTGGCTGGTCTAAGAATTAAATTGACGTGAGACAAATTAACAGGAGAAAATCAAACCAAAGTCTAATAACATGTATACATGGGAGAGACTCAGAAAAACTGAGTAACTCCCCCAAATGGCTGAAACCCTCACCTTAAATATCATCTTCAGCTAAAGACGAAAGAGGATGTTGGGAGTAGTGGTTTGGCACTTCAAATGGGGAAGAAGGTAATTCACATGGAGATGGAAAAGCACATGTTTGGTAAATAAATGTTGGCTGGGTTGAGCAGAGACAAAGGGACAGAGAGAGGAATTTTAACAGACTTTGCTAGGTTTCTCCCTGCCTACTCACTTAGTTCATACCATAATTATATATGGTGATGGCTCCCTTCCTGGAATAGGTCCTCTATCAATTGACAGGTTCATATAAGCAGTTAGGGGGAAGGTGAAAGTTTTGTTCCTGAGTCTTTTGGGCCTCTAATGTGCAAAATAACTTTTAACTCCATATGTTTCTATATTCAAAAAATTCCTACACTATAGGCGTGAAAGAATTATATAAAATCCTAAAATAAAATATGCATTAAAAACAGTGTGTATGCTACAAATTCAGAAATTTTTACAATAGTTGCAGAAATTACCTTCTCGAATGAACATGTTCCTAAATAAGCTTATTATTGAAATAGCATTATAGGAAACACATAGATTTAGCCTATGTAAAAGCATAATTTTTTTCATAATTTGAGTACTTTGTCTATGGATGGCTTATAACCAATGAACTTTTTCATTCATTATTCAGAACTTCCACTTGAAAATAAATTTTAGTATCCTAAGGAATATTTTGTTTTTGTTTTTTAACATTTTAACTTCATTGCCCCAAATTTCTTATTAGGGTTAAAAGAGATTTTGGTATAATTTGATGGCACATATACATGTATGGTAGCTATAAACATACATACACATATATGATGTTGCTGCCCTCAGTTAGCTTTAGGGAACAAGTCAGGATGACCGTCCTTCTGCGTGTACCCTTATGCAATATATAAATAATCACTGAAGTATTGACATAGGTATGCATGTTCTAGAAGATGAAGACTAGGCAAGAATGAAGGAAACATTGTGTTTCTCTTCTATGACGTCTTCAAATGCACCCACGTAAAGGTGTCTGATTGGGCAAATGCTATACCTATACTAAGGTACAACAGAAGCCTTCATTTACCCATTTCAGAAGAAGAACCTCACGGTACCCCAAGTTTTGGTCTCCAGTTTCACATATGAAATCTCATCCCATCCACTGGAAGTTAACTCAGGGAGGATAGGCACTGTCCTTTCCTTGTTCCCCAAGCATCCAGTGCAGTGGTTAGTTAGGTGTTTAGTTAACCTCCCTTTGAAGATTGAATGGAAAAATCCTCATTCTCAGAAATTGTTCCTTAGGACAATCTGAGATCATCACATAGTGTCATGTGCTCTGCTAGACGAAACAGTGAGAACCAGAGAGGTGGAAGTGTGAGTAGGTCTGGGACCCACGTTGCTGATTTTACAGACAGAAGAGACCCAATCCTGCAGGTAGTCTGTAGAGGCTGTAATAGGCTAGGGATCAGATTCTCTCTTGGAGCCTGAAGAAGGAATACAGAGCTGCTGACATCTTGATTTTAGCCCCCTGACATCCATTTCAGTTTGTTGACCTCCTGAACTGTAAGATAATAAACATGTATGGTTTTGAGCTAGTAAGTTTGTGGTAATTTGTTACAGCAGCAGCAGGAGACTAATGCTAATACTAAAAGATGTCTTAGGGGCCTTAGAATGTATATTTTATAGTGGGGTGATCAGAGCTGCACCTTCCTGTTCTACAATTACACAGGGGCATTCATCATTGCATTACCTGTGTTGAGAAGGAAGAAATTCTCCTCTACCCTTCTAGGTTCTTCTGGCTGGTCTAAGAATTAAATTGACGTGAGACAAATTAACAGGAGAAAATCAAACCAAAGTCTAATAACATGTATACATGGGAGAGACTCAGAAAAACTGAGTAACTCCCCCAAATGGCTGAAACCCTCACCTTAAATATCATCTTCAGCTAAAGACGAAAGAGGATGTTGGGAGTAGTGGTTTGGCACTTCAAATGGGGAAGAAGGCAATTCACATGGAGATGGAAAAGCACATGTTTGGTAAATAAATGTTGGCTGGGTTGAGCAGAGACAAAGGGACAGAGAGAGGAATTTTAACAGACTTTGCTAGGTTTCTCCCTGCCTACTCACTTAGTTCATACCATAATTATATATGGTGATGGCTCCCTTCCTGGAATAGGTCCTCTATCAATTGACAGGTTCATATAAGCAGTTAGGGGGAAGGTCAAAGTTTTCTTCCTGAGTCTTTTGGGCCTTGATTGTTTTCAGCTCGAAATAATCAGCATGCCAAAGAGACACTTCGAGGTGGCAGGATTTTGTTCCCCTACAGCTAAAGGTTGTCTTACTCCGGGGGCCAACTCACATCCACGTGTCCTGGGCACTTTTAGTATCAGAATCAGCTCTGCCATCGGCTTAGCATAGAAGCTATTTTTGATGGACAGAAATTGTGTTTTCAGGTATGAAAAATGATTAAAAGCAAATCTGTTAGTCATTTTTGTCTAAACCCCTCCCTAAAATTGTTGTCAAATTAGTGTCAGAGGGTCACAGTTTAGTTAATGGGACGTCAGGAGAGCATAGGTGTTTTGCTTGTGATTTTAACTACTGCACAACTGCAGTCGTAGTCTGAGTGTTGAAGGTGAGCCTAATTCTTTCTCTGTTATAGGTGGGGTACATTTATGTTAGACTGGTCTACAGAAAAAGTGTGCGTGTATGTGTAGAGGCAGGGGCAGGAATTTGATGTGGATTTTGATAGGGTCACAATTTCAAAAGCAAAACTTAAATACAAATTAATTACCAATACCAAAAAACGAAGATGCCAGAAATGGCCTAGTCTGCCATTAATTATTTTCCCACTAGATGGCAGTGTAGTGTAAGCAAAAAAGAAAACCAGGCTCCTTACCCTTGGCTTCTCTCGTTACTGGTAGCTATGCTCAATTGCTGTTTCAGAAGAGGAAAATCAGCCAGGTCCAGGCAATCAACGTAGAAGTGTAGGGCGAATCTAGACTGGTTCCAGGGCAGTGGAGTCCTAGAAAGAGCATGGACTTTGTGGGTCTCAGCACCTGTAATTCCTAGCTGTAGGATCCCGGCAGATTACTTAACATCTCATGGCCTCAGTTTCCACATTTGTACAATGGGTGTGAATATTAATATCTTCCTTGTAGCGCTATTATAAAGAGAAAATGAAGTAATATAGTTAAAAATCTTAGGACATAATAGGCAGTCAATTACTAATAGTTCTTTCTCTCCCCTGCTTAGGGGAAAAAAATAAATAGCATTTAAATTTTGGATCTTAAGCTCATATAATCTCCAGGTATGGTTGTGAGAAGATGAAGGGTCTTGTAAAATAAGGAGAGATGATTTATTCTTTACTCTGCTTCAGTTTGGCGAAAACTTTCCAAAAAGCAATGCCATAACCTTTGCTGCATGCTCTCAAGTGCTGTAGCTCTATCTCATCTCTCCGTTACAGTTGAGGTTCATCTCCTGTGAGAAGGTCTGTCAACTTTCCCTGAGGTCTACAAGGCTGGACTAACATTTCCTTCTTCCTGTGCCTGCAGCAGGTTGGCCTTTAGTGTGTGGGGCTGCAAGAATGATGTCCATATAGCAGAATTGGATGGTGTAGTGTGTTGAATGGTGACTCCCAAAAGATATGTCTACCTGAAACCTGGGAATGTGACCTTAATTAGAAACAGGATCTTTGCAGATGTAATCAAGTTAAGGATCCTGAGATGGTTCATCCTGGATTATCCAGGTGGGCCCTAAATCCAATGATAAGTGCCTTCAGAAAGGCAGAGGGAGATGTATGAGAGAGAGAGACAGAGAGGAGAAGGCCCTGTGAGATTGTTACCGAACTAAAGTTGGTCTGCTCGGGTTTCAGGAAAGCATTTTTAAAGGCCAGGGGAGGGAGGGGAGTCGCCGGGTATGTGATCAGCTCGTGCGCAATTCTCTGATTGGTTGATGATGAAGTAACAGGGTGGTGTCAATCGTTAACATTATCAATTAACATTATCAATCCTGGGGGACGGAGTTAACATTATCATTCCTCAGGCTCCAGTAGGTCTGGGGGCTACGTGCTCATGGCCATCAAGTAGTTAATGTCTTCCATTTGGTGGGGGGTTTAGCATCTGTAAAACATCTCAGGAAACGTGCATCAGATACTGATATCTCTGTAATTCATGGAGGAACTAAAGATTCTGTGACTGCCATATGGCTAATTTACTGCTTAAATTGTTGCCAGTTCTTCTGGCCCAACTGCCATTTTTGTCACTACATGTTCACATCCTTTTTTTTTTTTAACATCTTTATTGGAGTATAATTGCTTTACAATGGTGTGTTAGTTTCTGCTATATAACAAAGTGAATCAGTTATACATATACATATGTTCCCATATCTCTTCCCTCTTGCATCTCCCTC
>NC_041215.1:45294472-45294848 GCF_002837175.3 Physeter macrocephalus | reverse complement strand
GATCTCCCTGTGCTATGCGGCTGCTTCCCACTAGCTATCTGTTTTACATTTGGTAGTGTATATATGTCCATGCCACTCTCTCACTTCATCCCAACTTACCCTTCCCCCTCCCCATATCCTCAAGTCCATTTCTCCAGTACGTCTGTGTCTCTACCCCTGTCTTACCCCTAGGTTCTTCATGACTTTTTTTTTTTTCCTTAGATGCTATATATATGTGTTAGCATACAGTATTTGTTTTTCTCTTTCTGACTTACTTCAATCTGTATGACAGACTCTAGGTCCATCCACCTCACTACAAATAACTCAATTTCGTTTCTTTTTATGGCTGAGTAATATTCCATTGTATATATGTGCCACATCTTCTTTATCCATTCAT
>NC_041215.1:45292632-45293464 GCF_002837175.3 Physeter macrocephalus | reverse complement strand
AGTCTGTATGTGTCCCTAGGTCTGAAGTGGGTCTCTTGTAGACAGCGTATATACGGGTCTTGTTTTTGTATCCATTCAGCCAGTCTGTGTCTTTTGGTGGGAGCATTGAATCCATTTACATTTAAGGTAATTATCGATATGTATGTTCCTGTACCCATTTTCCTAATTGTTTTAGGTTTGTTATTGTGGGTCTTTTCCTTCTCTTGTGTTTCCTGCCTAGAGAAGTTCCTTTAGCATTTGTTGTAAAGCTGGTTTGGTGGTGCTGAACTCTCTCAGCTTTTGCTTGTCTGTAAAGGTTTTAATTTCTCCATCAAATCTGAATGAGATCCTTGCTGGGTAGAGTAATCTTGATTGTAGGTTTTTTTCTTTCATCACTTTAAATATGTCCTGCCACTCCCTTCTGGCTTGGAGAGTTTCTGCTGAAAGATCAGATGTTAACCTTATGGGGATTCCTTTGTGTGTTATTTGTTGTTTTTCCCTTGCTGCTTTTAATATGTTTTCTTTGTATTTAATTTTTGACAGTTTGATTATTATGTGTCTTGGCGTGTTTATCCTTGGGTTTATCCTGTATGGGACTCTCTGTGCTTCCTGGACTTGATTGACTATTTCCTTTCCTATATTAGGGAAGTTTTCAACTATAATCTCTTCAAATATTTTCTCAGTCCCTTTCTTTTTCTCTTCTTCTTCTGGGACCCCTATAATTCGAATGTTGGTGCATTTAATGTTGTCCCAGAGGTCTCTGAGACTGTCCTCAGTTCTTTTCATTCTTTTTTCTTTATTCTGCTCTGCAGTAGTTATTTCCACTATTGTATCTTCCAGGTCACTTATCCGT
>NC_041215.1:45290050-45292110 GCF_002837175.3 Physeter macrocephalus | reverse complement strand
AACAGTTTGAGAAGGATAGGTGTTAGTTCTTCTCTAAATGTTTGATAGAATTCGCCTGTGAAGCCATCTTGTCCTGGGCTTTTGTTTGTTGGAAGATACATATATATATATATATATATATATATATATATATATATATATATATATATATTTTTTTTTTTTTTTTTAAAGGACTAACCCCTGGAAATGTTTGTGTGTGTTCATGTGTGTGTACATTTGATTTCATTCTGTGAGCTGAATATTTTTTTATAAGTATTTTTTTTAATCCTACATTTGTTTATTTATTTATTTTTGGCTGTGTTGGGTCTTCATTTCTGTGTGAGGGCTTCCTCTAGTTGTGGCAAGAGGGGGCCACTCTTCATTGTGGTGCTGGCTGAAGTTGGTTCAGTGGGTTGTGTAGGTCTTCCTGGTGGAGGGGACTAGTGCCTGTGTTCTGGTGGATGAGGCTGGATCTTGTCTTTCTGGTGGGCAGGTCCATGTCTGGTGGTGTGCTTTGGGGTGTCTGTGGCCTTATTATGGTTTTAGGCAGCCTCTCTTCTAATGGGTGGGGCTGTGTTCCTGTCTTGCTAGTTGTTTGGCATAGGGTGTCCAGCACTGTAGCTTGCTGGTTGTTGAGTGGAGGTGGGTCTTGGCGTTGAGATGGAGATCTCTGGGAGATTTTTGCCGTTTGATATTACGTGGAGCTGGGAGGTCTCTTGTGGACCAGTGTCCTGAAGTTGGCTCTCCCACCTCAAAGGCACAGCCCTGACTCCTGGCTGGAGCACTAAGAGTCTTTCATCCCCACAGCTCACAATAAAAGGCAGAAAAAAATAGAAAGAAACAGGATAAAATAAAAGAAGATAAAAGAAAGTTATTAAAATAGAAAATAAGTATTATGAAAAAAATTTTAAAAAGTGAAAAAAAAATAGATCGACAGACAGAATCCTAGGACAAATGGTGAAAGTAAAGCTATACAGACAAAATCTCACACAGAAGCGGCGGCAGCAGCAGCCTTAGCGTCTCATGCCCGTCTCTGGGGTCCGCGCTGATAGCCACGGTTCGTGCCCGTCTCTGGATCTCCTTTCAGCGGCGCGGTTAATCCCCTCTCCTCACGCACCAGGAAACAAAGAGGGAAGAAAAAGTCTCTTGTCTCTTTGGCAGCTCTGTGCCCGTCTCTGGAGCTCCTTTAAGCGGCGCGCTTAAACCCCTCTCCTCGCGCACCAGGAAACAAAGAGGCAAGAAAAAGTCTCTTGCCTCTTCGGCAGCTCCAGACTTCTCCCGGACTCCCTCCCCGCTAGCCGTGGTGCACTAACCCCTTCAAGCTGTGTTCAGGCCGCCAACCCCAGTCCTCTCCCGGCTTCCGACCGAAGCCCGAGCCTCAGCTCCCAGGCCCCGCCCGCCCCAGCGGGTGAGCAGACAAGCCTCTAGGGCTGGTGAGTGATGGTTGGCACCGATCCTCCGTGCGGGAATCTCTCCGCTTTGCCCTCCGCACCCCTGTTGCTGCGCTCGAGGCAAGAAAAAGTCTCTTGCCTCTTCGGCAGCTCCAGACTTCTCCCGGCTAGCCGTGGTGCACTAACCCCTTCAAGCTGTGTTCACGCCGCCAACCCCAGTCCTCTCCCGGCTTCCGACCGAAGCCCGAGCCTCAGCTCCTAGGCCCCGCCCGCCCCAGCGGGTGAGCAGACAAGCCTCTAGGGCTGGTGAGTGGTGGTTGGCACCGATCCTCTGTGCGGGAATCTCTCTGCTTTGCCCTCTGCACCCTGTTGCTGCGCTCTCCTCCGCGGCTCCGAAGCTCCCCGCTCCGCCACCCGCAGTCTCCGCCCATGAAGGGGCTTCTAGTGTGTGGAAACCTTTCCTCCTTCACAGCTCCCTCTCACTGGTGCATGTCCCGTCCCTATTCTTTTGTCTCTGTTTTTCTTTTTTCTTTTGCCCTACCCAGGTACGTGGGGAGTTTCTTGCCTTTTGGGAGGTCTGAGGTCTTCTGCCAGCAATGGGTGTTCTATAGGAGCAGTTCCATGTGTAGATGTATTTCTGATGTAGTTGTGGGGAGGAAGGTGATCTCCACGTCTTACTCTTCTGCCATT
>NC_041215.1:45229903-45287617 GCF_002837175.3 Physeter macrocephalus | reverse complement strand
CCCTGTTGCTGCGCTCTCCTCCGCGGCTCCGAAGCTCCCCGCTCCGCCACCCGCAGTCTCCGCCCATGAAGGGGCTTCTAGTGTGTGGAAACCTTTCCTCCTTCACAGCTCCCTCTCACTGGTGCATGTCCCGTCCCTATTCTTTTGTCTCTGTTTTTCTTTTTTCTTTTGCCCTACCCAGGTACGTGGGGAGTTTCTTGCCTTTTGGGAGGTCTGAGGTCTTCTGCCAGCAATGGGTGTTCTATAGGAGCAGTTCCATGTGTAGATGTATTTCTGATGTAGTTGTGGGGAGGAAGGTGATCTCCACGTCTTACTCTTCTGCCATCTTCCTGGAGCTCCTCCTCACCTCCTTTCAATCATTAATTCTTGAGCCAGGCTTTTGTGACTCAGGGGAGGCCTGGGAAATTACAGCTTTTCCCCAAACAAGAGGCAGGCAGAGGACATTGGGGGAGGGATCTGTCCCAGGAAGGCCTCACAGGGTCCTGCTCAGTTACAAGGTGGAGGCAGAGATTGGGGTGATGCAGCCACAAACCAAGAACAGCTGGAGTCGGCAGAGGCTGGACGAGGCAGGAAATGAATCTTCCCTAGACTCTTCAGAGGAAGCACGGTTCTGCTGACACCTTGATTTCAGACTTCTGGTCTCCACAACAGTGAGCAAATTAATTTCTGTCGTTGGAAGCCACCAAGTTTGTGTTAATTTATTATGGCAACCCTAGGAAATGAGCACAGATTTATAGCAAGAAAATTCCTGTCTGCAAATACATTTCCGCTGTTGTTAAAAAATCTATTAGCAAATTTATTCCTTTGGTTTAAATAGCAGCCTCTTTTAAAACAAAATTCATAAGGTCCCTTAGGAAAAGTAACATATTTCAGAGAATGAATTTTCACATTATGTCCTCCGTGAATGGAAAGCTTGGCTCTGCAGAAAAGCAGTGAGTACTTGGAAGGAAGTGATTCTCAAGAGGTGAAGGGAATTGGCTTTGAAAGACCAGCTTGACTTGCAAAGCCACTTCTCTGGCATTTGGCCCAGTGATTCCTCATTATTTCAATGGTTCTGAAAGAGAGAAGCCAGGATCTGGAGAAATCTCAAGCAATATTGCCATGTAAGAAGATCCCACTCTGTACTAATTGCAGTGTGCTCTTTGCTGCAAGATAAGGCCTCCGTGAGGCCAGTGCAACATGCCCTCAGAACGGGCACCTGCCCCTCCCAGACCATCATCCAGGTGCCCAGAATCTCAGAATTCATTGCCCAAATGGCCTCCAACCCCTTTTCCAAGGCCCATACAGCCTTCTTCTCTAGGTCTGCTCTTCCTAGGGTGGATCACACCACAGGCATGCACAGTCCTAGGCCCAGGGCGCGGTGAACATGAGAGTCCCTTCTCAGCACAGAATGGAGCCAGAAGTGGACAGAAGAGGCTTACTGGGGCCCAGGGCCTGTCTCTTTTGGCATCACCACATTATCAAGGAATCTGATAATTCTAAACTCAAACATAGCCTTCCTGGTTATTGTAAAGGTTTGCTTGTCAAGGTAGAAGGACTGAACATGTTTTATTAAACAGTTTGTTATTTTGGTCTATAAATTAAATATTTCGACACATGGAATGTGGGCCTGCATTGATACTCTTTCCCGTGCCAGCAGAAGCCAGGGGTGGCCCTGACTCTGAGATAGGCAGGCTTTAAGAGCACTCTGGGAAGGTGGGGTAGGCAGCTAGCAGCAGTCCATAAAAGGCAGGACATTAAAAACAGAATCATGGTGCTGGAAGTGCCACAAGGAAAAACAAAACAAAACAAAAAAGGAAAGGAATTGGTAGTAAAACCTAAGAATTGTACCAGGCATGCACATAACTCCGTGGTAGGAAGCAGATATAGCCTCCCCTGTCTCTTAGTTATTTGACTTTATAAAAGATTCTTAAAGGCTTTGAACTGCAGTTTCTTCAAATATAAAATTGGGATGATTAGACCTATGCCAGAAAGTTTCTATGAGAATTCAGAAAGGAATAAACAAAAGTCATTGCTTTAATTGAGGACACATACTGAGTGCCATATAAATCATTAAGTATCCTTATGATATTGATGATTTCTCTCATGATATCACTGGGGCTTTGGTAGGATGAGGCTTGGCGTGCAACGCAGAACTAGAATGGACACCCTGCTCCAAACATCATATATGAGGCAAACTCTGCTATCCACAATTGAGTTTTATATGGACATCAACCTATGTATGGTGAAAGTCAGCTGCATAAGACAACATTGCAAAAGGGATTGCTTATCTGCTCTGCTCACTGTAAGCCCCAGAGTCATAAGTGTGAGTCTTAAATGTGATTTTCAGTTTGGGTTAGCTCAGATCAGATCTCTCTCTGACATGAGACAGGGAGAGTAATTATTGTTAATTTTTAATAATAGGGTACTTTATGAGAAAATAGATGGGCTCTTGTGAAATGAAAACTATACGTAGGTTATTAAAAAGTAACTTGAGAATAATTACATATAGTAAACTAAAAATTATAAATGGCACACTCTTACATTTCATTCTCTCTTTAGTCATATCTGGTGAATCTTTGGTCAGCTGGGAATGCTGATGGGCATGGCTTCTGGCTTGGTTTAGCTCAGAGTTTCTTACTTCCTTCTCTGAGCAGAACTTAATTTCCTTTGTGGGTTGCATCCCCCTGGGTCCCAGGCTGCTGGGATGATGGCTTCCTTGTATCACAATGTTTGTTGTAATTTCCGAGATATTTCCTCTCTATAGCTACAACTAGTGAAAGATTTTAAGTAACAAAGCCTTCACCAGGTGTTTCTAAGGGGAACCCTTTCTCCACTAGAGTCTGCAAAAAGCCAGCCTGCCTGCTGTGGGTTATTCAATGGCCAGGAGTGAATGGCCTCTTTTTCTGCTTTCTTGGGTCAGTGTCCTCATTCTGTCTCGGCCTCATGTATTTGCTCTGTGTTCTGCCCAGTTGACTCCATGTTGTTCTTAAAGCTGTGGCAGTAGGTAGGCTTTTAAGATCCATGAAACGTTGTTTTCTTTTGGTATGCAAGAGGAACTTTCCAATGAGATCATTACTAAATATTGATTCTCCACTAAGCAGAAACATAAATACCACTTTATTTCCTTTGTTAACACCATTAACTGTCCTCTCTGGCTATAGTAGTCCAAATTTTATGATGTTTATTATTTATTACCCAGTGGCCATTTGGCTGCTGAAGCACCCAGGATAGTGCAGAGTGAGAAAAAGAAGAGACTGGCCAATGTTCTATCACTAGGCATGAATACTGTAGCTTAGTGGTGATCGATGATTTCAATTCTAATTTTTAGGCACGATCCAGTAAAATCTTTCTTAGGAGCTTGGCAATAGCTTGATTAAAGATATTGTTAAATGTGGGAAGCTGGAAAAGGTAGCTAATACATAAAAAGTCAGAATCAGGAGACAAAAATATCTTGATTTTGGAATGATGAGGGGAAACCAAGAATGTCAAATGCAGGATGGATATGTGTAAATTCCTGCACTGAAGTTAGAAAACCTGCCATCCAGGTGCAGGATGGGGAGATGTGTCTTCACAGCGGGGCGTTTACTGGAATTTCAGTCTCCCCGTCAGCATTAGAAGCTGGTGTGGTCTTTAAAGCACTACATACTCTGGTCTTTACCTTCCCATCAGCCTCATATCTAATGACCTTTTCTCCCAATCCCACTCCCTTCACACAGGTAATGGGGAGGTAGATTTTAGCTCAATATAAGGAAGAATTTTCTAACAACAGAGCTGTCCAAAAATAGAATGAACTTTCTCTGGAAGCAGCCAATCCCCCCGGCAGTAACAGGGGTTCCAGCTGAGGCTTAATAACCTTTTGTAAGGTAATTGGAAAGGGGATTGAAACAGTGTAATTAAGAAAATAGACTTTGGAATAAAAAAGTTCAAAGGCTGTCTCTAAATAGATGCCTTATTTGGGGCAGAGCGGTGGTTTCTAGAGCTCGTTGGCCTCTTTTTTTTTTGGTTGGCCTCTTTTCAATACAGGTCTGCCACTTACTAGCTGTGTGACCTTGGCAGGTCATTAGAACTCTCCTGGTCTCAGTTATCTCATCTATAAAATGTAGACAAGATAGACAAGAGTACCTCCTTGCCAAGGACTGTGCTCAGCGTTGTGTGAGGACTAAGAAGTCAACATAATGTAAAACTCTTGGAATATCATCTGGCATATAATAAGTACTTAATAAATGTTAATAATGATTATTATTATTTAACTACTTAAACCTATGTTTTCTCATTGGTAAAAATAAAGATAATATTTATCTCATAGATTTCTTTTGAAAAAGAAGTGATGTATGATTAACATAATTCTTAACACACTGACCAGCTATGGTTATTAGTTTGATGAAATGTTTTGCAGTATATAATATCTAACATTTCTTATAAACCTGAGATTCTGTGATTAAATGACTCACCAATGGCCAGATAACAGGAATTTTCCCGGCATACTCTGTGGAGGCAGGTGCCTATAACTTCCGTATAGAAACAAAACATTCCATCATTCCATCCAATACATAAATGATGAAAGAGGAAGAAAGGGAGAGAGAGAGAATATGAATGAATGAGGGAGAGGAAGAAAGAAAGAAAGAAAATGAAAACTCAAAGATTATAATCCTTATTCCCAATATTCCATGAAACAATATATGGACAAATTGGTACCAAAAGAGAGATTTAAAAAACTGCACTGGTATCAGAATCTTTCTGATATGCAAGGTATTTGTTTTTCCTCATTCTCATTGTATTTTTATTGGGTTTGCAAAATATGCATTGTTTAGGCTGAAGGATGGAAACTGGCTTTAAAATTCCAACATAATTTTTCAATTATATTCTAAAAACTATGAATTCCTTCTCAGTTTAATCACTTATACTGAACTGTCAGTATCAAGACACATGTGAATTGTGCTTCTCTGTGAAAAATATTTTTAGTATATAGTTTTTGTCACTGTGGATTTAAAGATATTTCTATCTTTTAACTTAGCTCTTCTATTCTGGTATTAAAAAGTTAGAATAGAAACACCCATTTTCATGGGTTGCAAGCTTCTGTGAATTGCAATTGAGCTCTTCCTCCAGCTGCTTTCAGTTGACAAAGGGAGTGTAAGATCTCATCCCAGATTCTAGTTTAATATACTCCAGCTGGGGTGGAGCAAGGGGGAGGAAATAAGAAGTGTGTCTACAAAATAGTTAAGTAACAGCACAAGCAGTTGGCTGTTTACAAGGTGGGCACTGTCAATACTTTGGGGTTCAGAGATATCGCTGGGCAGATGTGGGGAGGAGTTATCATTTTTAAGAGGTGCTTCTGCAGGGCAAGAGGAAATGCTGGCTCCTGACATCTGTGCTCTGTGATAGTGGGCAAAATAACCTCCCAAAGCTTCCACTGCTTCATCTGCGGAATGAGCATAATGATGTCTCCTTCTTCTGGTGGTGTAAGAACTGACGATAATATACATATACACACACACACACACACACACACACACACACATATACACACAGGAATATTACTCAGCCATGAAAAAGAATGAAATAATGCCATTTGCAGCAACACTGATGGACCTAGAGATTATCATACTAAGTGAAGTAAGCCAGACAGACAAAGACAAATACCATATGCTATCACTTATATGTGGAATCTAAAATATGACACAAATGAACTTATTTATGAAACAGAAATAGACTCACAGACATACAGAACAAACTTATGGTTACCAAAGGGGAAAAGGGGGTGATGGAGGGATAAGTTAGGAGAATGGGATTAGCATATACAAACTACTATATATAAAATAGGTAAACAACAAGGTCCTACTGTATAGCAAAGGAAACTATATTCAATATTTTGTAATAAACCATAATGGAAAAGAATAGAAAAAGAATATATATATAATTGTATATATGATACACATATACGTTTGAATCACTTTGCTGTACACCAGAAACTAACACAACATTGTAAATCAACTATACTTCAATTAAAAAAAAGGAACTAAAGACAATGTATGGACGATACCTATCACATGAAAATAACCAATAACTATGAGTTTGGTATCTTTATCTTTGACATGCAGTGTGGCTAGGGTGCCAAAGGATAGGTAGAATTCAGACACATACCCAAAGGTTTGAGGGGAAAAGGAATAAACAACAGGAGTAGAAGTTCCATGCTGACAGTCATGGGGTTGGGGAAATTTGGAACAAGTATGAGCATCCCAGAAGAGAGGGCATTGAATCCCACACTAGTTGTATTTAAAAAATATACATAATATAAGCAGGAGTGGATCTTTTTTTTTTAATCTTGAAGCTTATATAATTGGGTACCCTCATAAGAATTTTCATACAAAATTAGGTACGAAATGAATGTGTATTTCAAGTGGGGAAATAAATCACAACATATAACAAATTTTAAAAGGCTGACAGATTTCAAAAACATTACAAAATTTAGGAAAATAACACAATGTGATTGTGAACCAGAAAGGATATATAGCAGTAAATTGGACTGAAGTGTATTCTCTAACTAAAATTCCTGTTATACAGATCCAAAATTGTCCCACTACTCCATCACCTCCTGACAAAAGGGGGTGTGTCAACAAGGGGAAGCCAAAGCGGAAAGACATGGCAGTCTTAATGGATTTGGATTAAAATATCTTACTTTTGCTAATTTTACAATAGCATATGACCACGTGAACATGGTGCTGGATTCCCTGCCAGGGAGTACCCTCAGCGTTACGCCTCATTAACTTTGTGGCAAATTCACCTCTGCCTAAGGACGATGGGAAAACCACTGGAGTGAGTCATCAGGATTATCATTTAAGGAAGATGAATCTAGTGTTGTCATAGCTAGAAAAGCAACTGAGTATGGAGAGAGCGATACTCAGAAGTCAAAAAGTGAGAGACATCGGAGAGAATATCAACACTTACTAGATGTCTGACAAGACACAGACAGTGACAGAGAAGGAGGTGCCCAAAGTGACAGGAAGGTTGAGCTCACATGACTGAGAGAATATACACTAGAGGGTTTAGCAAGGAAACAGCTATTGCTTGTAAGAAAGTCTGTCCATTTATATTGGCCATGGACCTCAGGAGGTAAGAACATCCAGTGGTTGAAGAAGAAGAAAAAAATGCCCCTTTTCTGGCCTGAATGACCACATCAAACATGGAAATAACATGACCAGTCATTCCAGTTCTTACAATGGTTAGCAATCAGGAAAAGTATGCCGTTCTCCTATGGCAGTACTATTTCCAGAGTCTAGGGATACCCAACATAACCGAGACCCGTTTTTTAGAAGATCGCAAAGGAAAATACTCATAGCAAATAGAAGGTACAGTATTCTTGGTTACTGTGGGTATTCTTTGCCAGTCACTGAAAGAGAACTGTAGAAACTGGTATCCACCATGTGCAGAACTTCTTTTGCTCAGGTTAGAAGCCTTCTCCTTAAGTCTGATCCTGAATCCCAATCCCAGCCATGATGGGGGTGGAAGCTGATCGACAGCAAGAGAAGAAGTGTTTGCCCCTAGTGCCTCTGCTGAGCTAGCCTGGGCAGGAGCCTGGGTCCCAGCCCCACCTGGCTTCCAGGTGAGATGAAGAGTGAGCATCCAAATTAAGAGGGGGTAGCTGGCCAAACCCAGGTAAGATGACCACTCCAGCCATGGAAAGGAGAAGCAAGAAGGGGACCACATCCATGTTCTGTCTCTAGTAGGCAGCTGGACTCAATTTGCCATCTTCCTGGACAATGGCTAACCTAGAGAATGGTTCCAACTCCTTGGCAGCAAGTTTATTTTTTCGTTTAATCGTCACATTCACTAACAGGCAAGCATTGTTATTCTCCTTCACAGATGACCTAACAGGCTCCAAGGTCAGCTACTTTATCCAAGACTAGGTAGCTGCAAAGACAGCACCAAGCTAATAATAATTGTAAGTAGTTATGCTGTGTTAGCTCAGTTAATCATCACCACAACCCTCTGAGGTGATGCTATTATTACTATCCCCTTCTTTCCACAGGTGAGGCAACTGAGGCATAGTGATGTCAGGTAGCTTGTCTGAGGTCACCAGCTTATGAGAGGTGAGACTGGGATTTGAATAAATGCTTTAGGTTCCAGAACATATGATATTCACCATGTGCTCTTCTGCCTCTCCAAGATTTCAAACTGTGACTTCTGATTCCACAGCCATCCTTCTTCAGCTCATTCCATCACCCTGTCCTTCGTTCACCTAAAGACAGAGAGGATAAATCTGTCCCAAGAATCAACAGGAGTGGTAGGAAGAGGAAGAAGCACTTGGAGGGAAGGTGATCAGTCCATTTTTGGAAATGTAGACTGGAGATTTGGTGACTGTCCCCAAGGAAAAGGGGCCTTTAGGGATTTGTCCTAGAAATGCAGATTTGTGAGTCAGCAGCAGGAGGTAGTAGTCAGAGCCTTGAGATAGAATCTGCTCGTGTATAATTACGTGATTAAAATAATGATGCCTTAGAGTCATTGAGTATTTAATAATTTTCAAAACACTTTTATATATACCATTACATTTAATCACCTGCAATGTTTTTGAATGTGATTCGGAGCCTGCTGCATATTACAAAAATGTTTGACTATGTTTCTATTCCAGAGATAAAAGAACAGAATGATACAGGAAGGTGAGGAAAGCAGCATGTGTTGAACTCATGCTGTGTGTCAGGAAATGGGCAAGGTGTTTATGCCATTATCTTACTTAATCCAACAACAGATTAATGAGAGCAAATCATGTCCTCACTTTATAGACAAGGAAACAAAGGCTCAGAACATTTAGGTCACTTGCCCAACACCACACAACCAGCAAGTGTTGGGCCAGGCTCTTTCAGGACTGTCATCTAGTAGATGACACTGCCCAAATATATATTCCCACTTTTGGTGCTTCATAGCGTTCAGTTATGAAGTTCTCTTTGTTCTGGACACATATCATTCACACATTCATACAAAATAAATAGAATGAAGATTAGAAAATCTGTGTCAGTACATCCCCCACCCCCATGACCACTAAAGTCCCTGCTTCAAGCCCAGTTCATCTGCTTGAAATTGTCTTCCACATGGACAGCCTTGTTTCTGGAATCAAGCAGTATCCCCATCATTGTTGCTATTTCTCATGTACCAAGACTTGCTGAATTAACACATTTTTATTTTCCTCTTCCTTTCCTCCCATATTCTTTACTATCTGTTTCCCAGGATTTCTGTTGACCTTTAGAACTCATCAGTTTTCACCCTGACACTTGCTATGTCTCCTGTAAGCTCAGTCCCCAGTTGACCAAGCCAGATTGTTGACCACTGTTGCTGAGAGACTTAGGGGTCAGGAAGATCACTCAAACAGCATGACCTCATAGTAGATCCAGATAGAAAAAGACCACCATGCCAACTTGAATAAATGTGTTTGTTGGACCCAGTCTTCCCTGGACCAAACCCTTTTCTGGGCAGTCTCTAGGCTGCATGTTCAAAGCTACTTGTCAAGCACCTAGAGCGAGGAGTCCTGGGTAGGGGCAGTATGATATAGTGGTTAAGACTAACAGCTTTGGGGTGAATCTTGTGTTCAGATCCTGCCCCCATTCTTTACCTACCTTGTAAGTTTGAATCATGTTTTTTAAGATATTTGAGACTCAGATTCCCCATTTATAAAATTGAGGAATAATATCTACCTCAGGGTTGTTACATGAATGAATGAATGTGAAACACTTGTTACCTATGAAGCACTCTGTGAGGCTGCTACCGCTAGTATTACTTTTATCACTGAGAGTTACAGGCATAAAATTTTTGAAAATTTATGGCCTGTTCGTAATGTTACTATAGCTGCCTAAGGAGCTAAGTGCGACGTAGACCAGTGGTCCCCAAACTTGGCTGCATATTAGAATCACCTGGGGAACTTTTCAAAATTCAGATGACCATCTCACCCTGGTTTAGTCAGAATGTCTGGATAAGGGAACTAGGCATCCATAGTGTTCAAACATGCACAGGTGATTCCAATCTGCAGCAAAGTTTGGGAACCACTGATGTAGACAGAGTTGCTTTCAGTTCTTCCAACAGCAATTTCAAGGACCAATGTCTCTCCATGCTCACCTCCACGGCCCAGCAAGAAAGGGCAGTGACCCCGGCTCCGCTGCTCTGGTCTGCCTTCTTCCCCTCCGTACATGTCCTCCGTCAGTGGAACCATTGCTGAGCCTTCTTCAGTAAAATGGCAATGGCAGAAGAATGTGACATATTAAACAAAAAGCAGACGCGGCGGTGTGGAGGCCACAAGTTCAGCAAAATAACAGATGAGGGTTTTAGAGCTTTGGGGCTCCAAGATGATAAGAGCAGTTATTTAAATCCTAGTCTGTCCCTCTCTGGATCCAGATTCCTTTCAATGCCCCCAGGATAATTTCACTCCCACTTTTGCCCCTGCTAATAGGCTAAAATGGAAAAATGCAGAGGAACTAATGAATAGGGAGATTAAAGGCTCTAGAGAGTATATTTCTGTGGAGATTGTCAAAGAGAAAGCCGGACACTAGTTAGAAGTGTAGGGATAGCTTTTAATCTGTGATAACTGTTGCAAAAGCAGAGTCCAGCATGAACCGAACTCAACTTCTGACTTGTGACTGGGTGTTTGAAGGGGAGGATGAAGGATTAGCAGGGGCTGAGGTGGGGCTCAGTAGAGTCAGTGGAAAATGACAACAAGCTAGAAGGGTCTGGTCCACATGAAACCCAACTGGGTTTGCTAACTGGAGCTTCTTGAAGTTGGATTCCTGCAGTCCCACAGAGCCCAGGAGGCAGGGGCCAAATCTTCAGGTGTGGGCTGGAACGAACAGTAAATTATTTTAGCAGCCTTGAGTTTTCTTAGGTAGGCACTTTAATGGGAGCTAAGGTCACACTAGGGATGTGGCCTTGAGCTATTACAACCATGTTAGTGCTTGTTCAAGTCTTTATAGGCCAAGGTTGAGGTCTCGTGGAGAAGACAGCTCGGAGGAGCCTGGCTGGCGTTTGGTCAAGGAGGGTCTTTGGCAAGACAGAGGATTGGTGAGTGTTGTTTACAATCTTTCCTTTCCTTTGGTGCCTTTCTGCCATTCTGCACAAGTAAGGTTCAGCATGTATGTAGCATGAGCTATGTAGCCCAAGCAAAACAAGGAGAAAGGGCCTGACACCTAATGAAAGAGGTTTGATGTCGGGACCTCCTCTTGTTCAGCACTGACTCAGACCGCTTGTTCTTCTCCAGTGTCCTCTCTGCTCCTTCTTATCAAACATATGGTTCCACTTGGCTTCTCTGCTCTTTGGGGGAGAATATGCCAAAAGGAAAGTGGCAAATAGTCAAAGAAACCCTCACAGTAGTGATGGTCCTGGCCTTTGAGGTCTCAGCCCATTTGTCAAGATCCAGCAGACCCAGGGCCACAGAAGCTGCATGTTGCCATGGCAACACAAGTACACTGACCTCTTCTGGACTTCTGGAAGTATTTTTTTAGGATTGGAAAGGAAAAAAATGCAGAAAAGGAAGAACGCAAGCCAGGTTATTCCGTAAACCACCACTACATATCCAGATGGGAAAAGCTATCACTTACTTAACCATTTTTTTTAAACATGCTATAGTATGGTCAGCTCAAGTGCCATTCTCCTGAAACTGTGGCATGCTGGAGAAGGATGTACGTGCTTGTACCAGACTCTGTGGGTGGCATTGCAGCTCCGCCACTTACTAGTTGGCTGACTTTGGTGATTGCTTCTCTCTGCGTCAGCTTTCGATCTGTAAAATGGGATAATAAGCTTGTGATTACTATACAGTTAATATGTATAAAGTAGTTAAAACAGTTCCTGACATATAATAAAGCACCTGTAAGTATTTGTCATTGTTATCCGAAAGTTTCCAATACCCTTCCACTTGTTTTTCTCCCTGGCAAGAATTTACACTGTGAATTATGGATTTTTCTTGAAATTTATTTCTGTGACTCAGACCCACTTCTGTCTTCTGGTTTCCTCTCCTTCTCCATGTTCTTACTCTTTTCTACTTCCCACTATCCACCCAAATTCAACTCTCTCAACATTTTGTTCATGGCCATCTTTCTCTTGGTTGCTATATGTTCCCTTCAAACAATTTCAGTTTCTCCCTGTAGTTTTTCTCATGATAGGGTAGGCAGGGTTTCTCTCTGTCCGTGCCTTCAGATGGAGCTTGAGATCTGGCCTTTTGTTTGGAACTTGTGTGTTTATTTATTTAGTGGTTGATTAGCTTTGGCATCAGAAAGACTTTGTTGTTGTTGTTTGGGCTTTGATAGATGAACGGTATAATTAGCAAATCACTTAATTTCTCTAAGTCTTCATTTTTCTCCCAATAAAACAGGAGGTAATAATAATAGTTTCGAGTGCATAGAATAATTGTAAGCACTAAATGGATATTTTATAGCAATTGCTTGGCAGAGTGCCTGGTGTACAGAACGTGTTCTAGGTATTCTGGTTGAGTCCTCAAATCTCACGTGTCTAAAACCCAGATTATTGCCCACTTCTCACAAAACCAGCTCTTCTTCTAAATTTCTTAATACTGTTAATGATACTGTCATGTTCTTAGTCACCTGTTTTCATGAGTTGAGTCATCCTTGACTCTTCCCTCTTTTTCACTCCTCTGATGCGTCAGCAAATTCTGTTGACCTTCACTATTCAGGTTCTTGCTAATATCTACACTCCCTCCCCCACTTTCATAGTCACTGTCCTATATCTTGTTTGGTGTAATTCAGTAGTCTCCTCAATTATCTCTTTGATTTCAGAGCCCCACTACCTATATTAGTATCAGCAATTGCTACTGGCAAAATCAGGACACGGAGTGTTAAAGGCCTGAACAGGATGAATATGTGTGTGTGTGTGTGTGTGTGTGTGTGTGTGTGTGTGTGTGTGTGTACAGTTTTAACACTGAATGTTCTTTCTCTTTCCATTATGTCACAAACCCCACTACTTCCTTTACTCTTTTATTCTGTTTGGCAGTTGAAGATTTTTGGACTTGTAACATCTGTTAACCCACTTAATTCCAATCCTTTGATGATAGAATAAGCAGAATTGCCCCAAAGTAACCCTGGCAGCTAGCTGGGACTTGCGACCTCCATGGAAACTCAGCCTCCCATATGGTTTCCTCTTCCCACAGAGGATACAGCAACACCTCATAGGTCCCAAGGGCTCCAAATCCCGGCTACCTGCCTTCCCCAGACGCTTCCTATAAATAGCTGGCACCACAAATTCAGACTCAATATGACTAGGTAATCTGAGCATTTACCCACTGTGATGCTTAATTTTACGTGTCAGCTTGACTGGGCCATGAGGTACCCAGATTAAAATTATTTCTGGGTGTGTCTGTGAGGGTCCTTCCGACCGAGAAGAACATTTGAATCAGTGGACTCAGTAAAGCAAATGGCCCTCCCCAATATGGAGGCATCACCCATTCTGTCAAGGGCCTGGAGAGAACAAAAAGGCAGAGAAAGTCGGAATCCATCCTTTTTGCTTTCTGCCTGATTGCTTGAGCTGGGACATCAGTCTTCTCCTGCCCTTGGACCGGGATTACACCACGGATTTTCCTGGGTCTCCAGCTTGCAGATGGCAGATAATGGGACTTCTCAGCCTCCATAATCACATGAGTCAATTCTTCATACTGAATCTTTATATATATATATATATATATATATATATATATATATGTCCTATGGATTCTGTTTCTCTGGAGAACCCTGACTAATACATCCACTGATGGGCTAGTTTCCCATACTTACCCTGTAAGAAGTGAGAATAACAGAGGACAGTAATCTGATGACTGGTGCATAGAAACTAGGCAAGTTCAGCACTGCCTTGACCCCAATACAATTCTCTGCGGCACGAAGGGAGTACCAGGGACTCCCTGGCTTCTTTTCCCTTGCTTACCTTTGGCTTATTGAAGCTTCCCAATGACTCCTGTTCCTTAATCCATACCACGTGAAGCTGTGAACTTGGTCCTGAACCCGGATGTATTAGAGGAGGGAACGCAGAGGTGACCTAGCTTGCCACAGCTACCTTTTAGTCTATCATGTAGAGTTCATTATACCCCTGTGACCAACTTTTCTCTCCAGATGTTTCCACCATTATTCCTTCTGGTTGACCTTCTATGTACACTGAGGGACTTACTCTTTTAAATCACCACCTTATGGTTTGCTGCCTCTACCCTTTGTAAGTTCCCACCCCGCTCCTAACTCCTCCTATAGAAATCCTGCCCACATTCCACTATCTGATTGAAAGGCTACCTTCTCTACGAAAGCTTCCCTTAGAGACTAGTTCAAGTAAGCTGTCTTCCCTTATACATTCTTCTTCAGACCATCCTTGCGCGATATAACCCACAGTGCCTTGGCTTGTAAATATTTGGACATACTTTTAAAAATCTCCTTATCCATCAGATATAGGACTGCTGTTGTTCCTCATTGTACATCCCGTAATCAACACACACTGCTTTGCTTGAAGTATTCAGTAAATGTGTGGTAAAACAGGACTTCTGTGTCATAGCATATATGAAGAAAAAGATGGGCCTTTGAAATGTTGGGGGCTTTCAAAACTCACACAGAGGTTTTCTTGAATTGTAAAGGCTGCACAAGCCACTGATTTACTGAACGCAAACTACAACTACAGGCTTTCCCTGCTATTCTGACTCACTGGAGATATGTCTTCCAGGTCTGAATGCCTGATAAGTACTCTGAAATTAGTTTTTATTTGTTGTCTTTCTTAGCTGTACACAGTGAATAGCCCTGATATTTTTATTTGATTGTGTTTGGCCTTTAAATTACTCTCAAGCAATTTGGCTGGACGTGGGACCTCATTTCCTAACCAGCCTGCTTATCAATAAGCCAGCTGTTTTCTGTATATAGAGCACCACACCTATTTTACTGTGTGACTGTCTTTTTTATTCAAATATATTTCAAATATGAGTGAATACTTGAGAAGAAATCTGCATGATAAAATATCTTTCATCTTATTTAAGTAAGACTTTATCAAAAGGGTGTAAAACTTCTGGGTGTAATATCAAAAGAATATAGGTGTTTGACATAAGCCCTACATCCTCTAAGTATTGGCTCTTTTCTCCCACAAGATGTTCAGGATCCTTTAAAATAAATGTTTAAAATTTGTGATCTTTGGACTGATTTATTGTGGCCTAAAATAGGGATGAGTGGAAAGCAAAGCTATCTATACTTATGTTCTGACCAACAGCTAGTTTTTGACCGAAACCAAGTGGACATAATGTAACTAAAAATTGCAGGGGAACAACTTCCTCTCCCAATCAAGAGTAGCAAGATTGAATTTCTCTCTATATGGACTGAATGTATGTGTTTCACTAAAATTCATATGTTTAAGCCCTAACCCTCAATGGGATGGTATTAGGAGGTGGGACCTTTTTAAATGAGGTCATAAGAATAGAGACCCCCTGATGGGATTAATGTCTGTTGTAGGGCAGAGATATTGAATAATATTCTCCAAATTGAGAAGGAACTTTAAGACTGAAAAAATGAAGCAGGCAACTCTGTAAAATGCAATTCTGAAGTTTATTGTGGGTAACTCACATACAGGCAGGATCAGTTGGACTGCAATCTAGAAGCATTTACAGCTGTATTCTACACCACCAAAAGGGGTACAAGGGGATTTAAAAGGGC
Source organism: Physeter macrocephalus (assembly GCF_002837175.3). Lineage (NCBI taxonomy): Eukaryota > Metazoa > Chordata > Mammalia > Artiodactyla > Physeteridae > Physeter > Physeter macrocephalus. The sequence goes on along the minus strand of NC_041215.1, from coordinate 45,271,982 downwards.
CAAAGCTAAAGACAGGATCTGACTACTAAGGGAGAATCATATTCACACCAATGGGAACCAGAGGTTTTTCCTCCCCCGAGGTAACCATCTGCATCAGCAAAAGGCATTCTTCCAGCTTTCATATCAACTGAAGGCTCATTCCTTGTGAGTCGCTCAGTCATGCAGAAAGGGCAGGGGATAGGGCTGTGGGACCTAAGATGGAGCTGACAAAATGGAGTCAGTGAGGTTCAGCCACACAGTGTCCTTATAGGAAAAGGAAGAGTGACCAGAGCTTGCTTACTCTTTCTATCCCCACTGTGTGAGAACAAAGCAAGGAGGCAGCTGTCTACAAGCCAGGAAGAGAGTCCTCACCAAGAACTAAATATGGAGAATTCCCTGGTGGTCCAGTGGTTAGAACTTGGTGCTCTCACTGCTGGGGCCTGGGTTCCATCCCTGGTCAGGAAACTAAGATCCTGCAAGTCGTGCAGCACAGCCAAAAGAAAAAAAAAAAAAAAAAAAACTAAATCTTTTGGCATCTTGGTGTTAAACTACCCATCCTCCAGAACTGTGAGAAATGAGAAATAAATGTCTCTTTTTGAAGCCATCCAATTTATGGTACACAGCTAAGACACTCTCCTGTCTTAAACAACTAAAAAAGACAAAATATGTGAAGTGATACTTTTCAGATATTGAACAATAGAGAGTGCAGACCACAAAAGACCCTGAATAGCCAAAGCAATCTTGAGAAAGAAAAATGGAGCTAGTGGAATCAGGTGCCCTGACTTCAGACTATACTACAAAGCTACAGTCATCAAATCATTATGGCACTGGCACAAAAACAGACACATAGATCAATGGAACAGGATAGAAAGCCCAGAAATAAACCCACACACCTAGGGTCAATTAATCTGTGACAAAGGAGGCAAGAATATACAATGTAGAAAAGACAGTCTCTTAAATAAGTGGTGCTGAGAAAACTGGACAGCTACATGTAAAAGAATGAAATTAGAACATTCTCTAAAACCATACACAAAAATAAACTCAAAATGGATTAAAGACCTAAATGTAAGACCAGACACTGTAAAACTTCTAGAGGAAAACATAGGAAGAACACTCTTTGACATAAATTGCAGCAGTAGCTTTTTGGATCTTTCTCCAAAGCAAAGGAAATAAAAGCAAAAATAAACGAATGGGGGACTTCCCTGGTGGTGCAGTGGTTAAGAATCTGCCTGTCAACACAGGGGACTTGGGGTCGATCCCTGGTCTGGGAATATCCCACATGCCACGGAGCAACTAAGCCCGTGCTCCACAACTACTGAGCCTGCACTCTAGAGCCCGCGAGCCACACTTAACTGACCCCACGTGCCTAGGACCCATGCTCCACAACAAGAGAAACCACCACAGTGAGAAGCTCACACGCTGCAATGAAGAGTAGCCCACACTCGTCACAACTAGAGAAAGCCCACACGCAGCAACAAAGACCCAACACAGCCATAAATAAATAAATAAGTTTATAAATAAATAAATAAATTTATAAATAAATAAATAAACTAATGGGACCTAATTAAACTTAAAGGCTTTTGCACAGCAAAGGAAACTAAACAAAATGTAAATACAGCCTACAGAATGGGAGAAAATATTTGCAAACAATAGGACTGACAAGGGATTAAGCTCCAAAATATACAAGCAGCTCATACAGCTTAGTAAAAAACAAACAACCCAATCAAAAAATCGGCAGAAGATCTAAATAGACATTTCTTCAAAGAATACATACAGATGGACAATAGGCACATGAAAAGATGCTCAACATTTCTAATTATTAGAGAAATGCAAGTCAAAACTACAATGAGGTATCACCTCACACCAGTCAGAATGGCCATCATCAAAAAGTCTACAAATAATAAATTCTGAAAAGGATGTGGAGAAAAGAGAACTCTCCTCCACTGTTGGTGGGAATGTAAGTTGGTACAGCCACTATGGAGAACAGTATGGAAGTTCCTCAAAAACTAAAAATAGAGCTACCACATGATCCTGCAATCTCACTCCTGGGCATATATCTGAAGAAGACCATAATTTGAAAAGATACATGCACCCCAGTGTTCATTGCAGCACTATTTACAATAGCCAAGACATGGAAGCAACCTAAATAAAGATAAAGTATAAAGATGTGTTACATATACACAATGGAATATTACTCAGCCACAAAAAAGAATGAAATAATGCCATTTGCAGCAACATGGATGCACCTAGAGATTATCATACTAAGAGAGTGCAGAACAATGATCCTCCAGAGAAAAGATACCAACAAATATGAGTCCTATGATTGTCCCAGCCCACAGACTGGAGAGAATTTTCAGGCAATCATGGAGGGAGGGGAACCAAAATGGAGCCTGGCAGTCTTTCTGAGTTGAGGCAAACACATTTGAATTTCAGGTAGGCCAAGACAACTAGAATTTATGGGGCAGAATACTAGAGACAAAATAGCTTCAGAGAGAGTTAGTTCTAAAGTTCTTCAGAGGGTTTTCCTTAGGTCTTTACCTAAGTACTGATTAGTACATGTGAGGGAACTACCAATACCAAGCAAAGAATTATCAAAAAGCAGCAGGAAGTATAATACTCAGAGCACATACAAGTCCAGAAATAGTTTGTTTCCAAGAAGCCAAGGTGGAAATATCTCCTAATATATGTGCCTCAAGAGGGGTCTTCAAAAGCCCCCAATTAAAGGCTATTTTACCCCCAACTAACACATTTAAAAGCAAGTCTCAAAAAGATAAAACAAGTGATTTAACTGCACCCAAAACAAAGCTCCAAAATATTTAAAGAAATTGGAAAAAAAAAAGTCAGACCCACCAACATAAAATTCACAATGTCTGGCATGCACTGATAATATCGTGTATACCCTAACTCACTGGGGAAGGAAGAAACATACTGCTTTTTGACTGAATGAAGTGAATGGCACTTGATCTATCCTTTGCTAATATTTGATTGGTGAAGAGGATATGGTGGGGGAGGACTGAATTAGGTTTAACCTCCTTTACTGTCTGTCTCATAGTTTGTGGGAACCAATGCACAGCATCTGTTGTTTTAGCCTTGATTTGACATTGAACAATGCTAATATTTGCATCTTTGTCACTGTCTCTGAATAATCTACAGAGAGGAAAAGAATATATAACTGCTTGGATTTCAGTGAACAACAGGGAAACAGTATACCCACTATTTATGCTGCTGATAAAATGCATTTTAAAAATGTCTCCTTTATATAGAATTTCTCTGAGTTTGGAAATCGCAAATAAATAAGATTTATTGTGTAATTCTCTTATTTTGAGAAACAACAAGATACAAACTACAGTGTTACAGCATTCAGTCTAAACCGTTTAAAATCATTCAGCATACTGTGAAGGAACTAGCAGATGATTTGAAGCCAGACACATCCAGAGTTGGTTCTACAACTTATTAGTCCTATGACATGAACAATTTATTTAAACTCCCTGAGCCCCAATATATACCTTTATAAATTGGAGATAGTGACACCTAACAGAGTTATTGTACAGGTTAAATGAGGTTATGCAAATAAAGAATCTCTCTCACTCAGTTCTTGGCACTCAGTAGGTGATCAACAAATGTTAGTCCTCTTTCCTTCCCTTCCTACATCATTCTTGCCTAAATATCTTAGTATAATTAAACATTTTTATCTAGTAATGAACAGATTCATAGTTTTATTCAATATTCAGAAAAACTAATTTGGTAACTTCCTAAGCAAGAGAGCAGCCTGAGATACATGGACACAGCAATCAGAAAAGAAAAAGAAATTAAAAGGAATCAAAAACAGAAAGGAAGAAGTAAAAGTGTCACTGTTTGCAGATGACATGTTACTATACATAGACAATCCTAAAGATGCCACCAGAAAACTACTCGAGCTCATCAACAAATTTGGTAAAGTTGCAGGATACAAAATTAATATAGAGAAATCTGTTGCATTTCTATACACCAACAACAAACTATCAGAAAGAGAAATTCAGGAAACACTCCCATTAGCTATCACAGTAAGATACCTAGGAATAAATCTACCTAAGGAGGTAAAAGACCTGTACTCAGAAAACTGTAGGACACGGATGAAAGAAATTGAAGACAACACAAACAGATGGAAAGATATACCATGTTCTTGGATTGGAAGAATTACCATCATTAAAGTTTTTTCACAGAACTAGAACAAATAATTTTAAAATTTGTATGGAAACACAAAAGACACCGAATAGCCAAAACAATCTTGAGAAAGAAGAATGGAGCTGGAGTATCACACGCCCTGACTTCAGAATACACTACAAAGCTACAGTAATCAAAACAGTATGGTACTGGCACAAAAAGAGATACATAGATCAATGGAACAGAACAGAGAGCAGAAATAAACCCACACACCTATGGTCAATTAATCTATGACAAATGAGGCAAGAATATACAGTGGATAAAAGACAGTCTCTTCAATAAGTAGTGCTGGGAAAACTGGACAGCTACATGTAAAAGAATGAAAATAGAATATTCTCTAACACCATATACAAAAATAGACTCAAAATGGATTAAAGACCTAAGTGTAAGATCACATACCGTAAAAATCCTAGAGAAGAAGATAGGTAGAACACTCTTTGACATAAATTGCAGCAGTATCTTTTTGGACCTATCTCCTAAAGCAAAGGAAATAAAAGCAAAGGAAATAAAAGCAAAAATGAACTAATGGGACCTAATTAAACTTAAAAGGTTTTGCACAGCAAAGGAAACCTTCTACAAAACAAAAAGACAACCTACAGAATGGGAGAAAATATTTTCAAATGATTTGACCGATAAGGGGTTAATATCCAACAAATATAAACAGTTCATACAACTCTACATCAAAAAAAAATCTGATTTAAAAAACTGAGCAGAAGACTTGAATAAACAATTTTCCAAAATGGACATGCAGATGGCCAACAGGCACATGAAAAGATGCTCAACATCACTAATCATCAGGGAAATGCAAGTCAGAACCACAGTGAGCTATCACCTCACACCTATCAGAATGGCCGTCATCAAAAAGAACACAAATAACATGTTGGCAAGGATGTGGAGAAAAGGGAACCCTCATATACTGTTGGTGGGAATGTAAATTGGAAAACAGTATGGAGGCGTCTCAAAAAACTACAAATTGAACTACCATATGATCCAGAAATTCCACTCCTGGGTATATATCTGAAAAAAACAGAAACACTAATTCAAAAAGATACATACACCCCAGTCTTCGTAGCAACATTATTTATAATGGCCAATATATGGAAGCAACTTAAGTGTCCATCAACAGATGAATGGATAAAGAAGATGTGTGTATACACACACACACACACACACACACACACACACACACACAATGGAATACTATTCAGCCATAAAAAAAGAAATTTTGCCATTTGCAACAACATGGATGGACTTGGATGGTATTACACCAACTAAAATAAGTCAGACAGAGAAAGACAAATACTGTCTGATATCACTTATATGTGGAATCTAAAAAAATAAACCACTGAATATAACACAATAGAAACGGACTCACAGATAACAGAACAAACTAGTGGTTACCAGTGGGGAGAAGGAAGAGGGGAGGGGCAATATAGAGGTATAGGATTAAGAGGTACAAGCTGTTTTGTATAAAATAAGGTACAAGGATATATTGTACAACACAGGGAGTACAGCCAATATTCTATAATAGCTATAAATGGAATATGACTTTTAAAATTGTTAATCACTATATTGTATATGTGTAACTTACATGATTTTGTACATCAGTTACACTTCAATTTAAAAAAGAAGAAAGAATGGGGAAATTAAGGAGGAAAATTAATTAATGAAGAAGGAGGAAGATAAGAAAATTTATTGGAACTAGAGGGAATCAGAAATGTTTAATTGAAGTATGAATGAAACAAGGTTGATACCTAGACACATCCTTGTGAAAGTTCAGAACACCAAAGATAAAGACAAGATCTTAAATTTTCTTGAGAAAATATCTCAATAGCAAATAAATGATAGTTAAATTGGTATCAAACCTTTCCTCAAAAGTATTAGATGTTGGAATAGTAATTCAAAATTACTTTAAAAAAATCTCAGCCATGCATATCAAGCCCATATCAGTCAGAATAGGCTACATAATGCTGAGATAACAAATGATGCCACATGCTTAAGTTACAGGTTAAAGAGCTATGACTGTTCCACAATGTCTTCACCCCAGGATCCAGGCCTTTTTCTCGGTTATGGCTGTTCTGGGGAGAGGAAAAGCCAGTACAAAGAAGACTGACTAAAAGATGGAAGTGGCCTTATTCATCAAATATTACTACTTAAAAGTTGGAAGATTTCACTGATGTTATAAAGAAAACATGATTTCTTTTAGTCAAGAGAAGAGACATGGGACTTTTCCCTGGTGGTCCAGTGGTAAAGAATCCACCTTACAATGCAAGGGATGCGGGTTTGATCCCTGGTCAGGGAACTAACATCCCACATGCCACAGGGCAATTAAGCCCGCGTGCCGCAACTAGTCAGCCCATGTGCCAAAACTAGTGAGCTCGCACGCCTCAACTGGAGAGCCTGTGTGCCGCAAACTACAGAGCCCAGGCTCCCTGGAGCCTGCGCGCCACAACTAGAGAAGAGAAAACCCGCCCGCCACAACTAGAGAGAAGCCCACGCACCACAACACAGGTCCCACATGCCTCAACAAAGATCGTGCGTGCTGCAACTAAGACCTGACGCAGCCAAAAATAACATGAATAAAATAATAGATACATCTTAAAAAAAAAGAAAAGAGACGCGATTGCAAACCATCAGACAAAGATCTGTACAAGAAGGTCATGCTTGAAATATACCGCAAAGCAAAATGTGGCATGCTTTGAACAATTGATAGAAAATTGTAAAAGATAATTATTTTGATTAATGCGAGGCACATTCTCTTTTCATCAACATATTCTACATGATGTTGAATTATATTTCTTTCTGTGGGTTCAAGCACACTACTTGGTTCTAAAAGGAGTAGTATTTAGTCAAACTATTAATACTGTTTATTGGCATTCTGATTTTTAGAATCTCAAACTGTGAGGTATCTGAATTTTGGTTTTATACTATAAAGTAAATTTCATAAGTCTTGAAACTCCAAGAATGGTACAGGAGGAAAGAGGGTGTGGAGAGAGTAGAGTAGATTGGTGTATGAATTTTCTTCTCTTTTTTAGGTTTAAAGTTGATGGAACAAGAATACTGGCCCAGGTATTTTATTTATACTTTAAGGAAATGTGTAGAAGAACTAAAATAATCTCTCTCAAAGCTTAGAATAAAGGGAAAGACTTGGTGGGTGGTGAACTGAATTTTTAGTCTTCAATAGCTGAATAAAAGATCATATCCTAAGATGGTAAATCAAGCAATGGACTCATATCCATATTATTAAGATATGGTTAACCGCTAGAAATCTAAAAATGCAAATAGTTACAAGTGTGAGGTTAGCTGTGAGGTAAGTGAGAATAGCAATCATGTCATGGCTTTTTTCACTGCATTTTATACCATTATGTGTACATATTGTTTTATAATGAAAATATTGATCAAATTCGACCAAATATGATAGAATTTAGACAATTTTAAAGTAGAAAGTGCCTGTAAGCGATCATAATACTTACACGGCAAAGTTATTTGAGGAGTAAATGGGTTACTGAATTCAGGAATGATTAGCAGATAGTACCTACACATCCAAAAGATTATGTTGTATATCGTTTTTTCACAATTCATATGTGTCATCCTAGTTTTTCCATAGAACCTAGTTTTATTTATTTATTATAATCACATTTATCTGCTCACAGGCCCTAAAGGAAACCATACTGCTTTTGACTATCATGTCTTTTGTTCACTTTTCTGAAACGATTGACAAGTTGATGTCCCATTTAACTAGAATATTCTTCTTATCATTCAGCCATGTGATAATTTTTTGGAGTACGCTTGAGGTGCCAGGCATCATCCTAGGGGCTGGTGATGGAGCCCATTTATATACCAAGGATATGCTGCCTTTGATGAGCTTACAGACCGTCAAGGAGTAGGCAATTTCAGGACATTGTGGTAACTTCTAGGACAGAGGTAAAGGAAGATATCTTAACAACACACAAAAGGGGCTTCCTGATCCAGTCAAGTGGGGTCTGAGAAGCATCCCAGAGTAAATGATGTTTGAGTTGCTTTTGAATGGCTAGAAATTTGCGGTCAATAGAGGGTGAAGACTTGGGTACAGCTTTCTAGGCAGGAGTAGCAAGTGCAAATCATGGAGGCATCAAACCAAATGGGGTTTGAGGGTAACACTAAGTAGTCTGTAGCCTAATCCAGAAGTTTCATATGAGGGAATGGATGAGGATTAAGCCAGAGATGGAAATGGCTCAATCATGGCAGAGTTTATTCTGGAGCATTATTCTGGAGCCGCTGCTTCCTGGAATAATAACTGGATCTTACAGGCCAGAGTAATCACTCTCTACTCAAGCCTTTCTCTGCCACTTATTCAGGCTTTTTTATTCAGCTTGTCTTGCACTCATCAAAAATGTCATGCATTTCACTTTTCCTCTGCACGATTATATTCCAGGAGGCACAGACCGTGCTTCATTTGTATCTTCTATCGATGTTAGTATTGTTCTTGGTATACAGTGGCCCTAAGTATATAGTTGTTGCATTAAAATGTTTAGGAACATATTTATTAAATATAGTGTGATCGATCTGTGACAGTCTGCTTCTTAGGATGTCAGCTAAACAGATAAACACAGTGTCATCATAGATGTTTTTATTTCTTCCACGTGAATTTTGGCACATCTGATTTTAGAATATTTCTCTTTTTTGGGTTGCTGAGATTGAATGAAAAATACAAATGAAATGCTACACTATTTTCTCAATTTATTTCTACACTCAAGACTTTCCCTAAGTTTAAAATGGAAATGCTCTAATCAGAATATGTCTACATATTCAAGAATAACATCACCATAAAATGAATATTAAAAATAGCTTTTTGTTCTCTTGTCAGTCCAGACTGCCATAGTATTGTGGCATTTTTAGCAAAGTCTAGATCCTCATTTTCAAATGAGAGCTTGATTTTGTGATCTAAATTCTGGGCAATGTATCAGCCAGACACCTCATTAAAGCCCAGCTTTACTAAAATAGAGGAAATAGCAACTCCTAGCATTGCTTCTATAATGTGCACTATCTATAACAAGCCCAACAAATAAAACTTGAATGGCTGTAGAGTAAGGAAATAACTGATTAGTGAGATGCATTGTAATGAACTATGGGAGGTTATAATATACAACCTGAATAATATAAAGCCAGAATGTTTTGTATATAATCACAAGGGAACTCTAGGAAAATATCATACTATTTTCAAATAATGTAAAACATTATTATTATTATTATTATTATCCCTATGGGAGAGCAGATAATCAAAGCTATCCCTTTTATTTTTGATTTAATTATCTCTTTTTATGCCATGGTAAATGAAACTATTGTTTTGGGGTTTTTTTTGAATTTTTGAATTTTATTTTATTTTTCATACATAAATGAAACTTGTTTATTTTATAATACAAAATAATCTTCCTCTACGACCACATCTCTACTATCCAGACCATAGAAGAATATTCTAGTTAAATGGGACATCAACTTCATCAACAATCATTTCAGAAAAGGGAACAAAAGACATGATAGTCAAAAGCAGTATGGTTTCCTTTAGGGCCTGTGAGGAGATAAATGTGATTATAATAAAGAAATAAAACTAGGTTATATAACAAGTGCTCGGTAAATGTTGTTTGGACCGAATTGAACTCCCAGATCCCCCATCTTTTTCTATGTATTTAAAGAAAGTTTTACTGAAGTACAGTTGATTTACAATGATGTATTAATTGCTGCTGTACAGCAAAGTGATTCAGTTATACATATATATTCTTTTTCATATTCTTTTCCATTGTGGTTTATCACAGAATATTGAATAGAGTTCCCTGTGCTATACAGTAGGACCTCGTTGTTTATCCATCCTATATATGATAGTTTGCATCTGCTAACCCCAAACTCCCAATCCTCCCCTCCCTCCACCACCGTTTTCTGAGATGAAAGACAAGAAAGCCAAGTCAGAATAAATCCTCTTTTAAATTTTTTAAAAGATTTACCTCCCTGCTTCCCACCTTCACCTTTTCAGAGCTGCTTTGGGTCCACATCCGTTAACTTTTCTAAGTGCCACATCATCTTCATACGGTTTCCTAAGTGGAATTATAGCCTATCCCCACTACAAACCTCTTCCTTCTCAATTTTCTTTGAAGAAGTCCTCCAGCTAGGCATTCACTGCAGTTATAAATTTGTGGTCACCAACCTTAACCAGACTGTCACTTGTACTGTGTTTCTGTACTCAACTCTGTCCCATTTTCTTTAATTTTCCAGCACTTACCTCTGTGGGACTCACGGCAGAAAATCTAGTCTTCTATTTCTTTGAGTAAACAAATGCTAACAGAAGCAAACTGTTTCAACTTCTTATGAAAACCTCAAATCTCCCTGCCCCTAAACCCACCTGTTCTGCCTTGCCTTTTGTCAAAATGAAAGTCCCCCCCTCCAGTCTAAGGCCAGTCTTCCCTCTGGTACACTGATACCTCCTCAGAACTGTCATCCATTTGATTATCTTCTTTCTTTTTGATACCTTTAATCTCTCCTTCTCTACCAACTTGTACATACTATGTTTGCAATATGCTCCAGACTTCCTTGTTTAAAACAAACACACTTACCCTACTTTCACTCCTGGCTGCTACGCTTTCTGTGCTCCCCTTCACAACCAAATCTTTTTGAAAGAGTTTTCTACACTATTTTCAATTATTTAACCCTTGCTTATGCCTCAACCCATGGCAAACTAGCTTACCCTACCCTATGCAGAGACCACTTTACACCACCAGTAAGAGCCTTGTCACATTATTTAATCAGGCTCTTAGCTCCCTCTAGCTTTAACCCTCATAAACAACATCTTACCCTTTGACCCTGTGCAGAAGAGTTAACAAACAGGTCTGACTGCTTATCCTTAGGAAGGCCTGTTTGCAAGGTTGGCCCTTGGGAAGCATCTGGGGAGCTTGGATCTCAGGAGGGTTCCTACCACTCCCAGAACTAGTACGAATGGCTCCTTATACCTAAGCTGTCTGTGCAGACAACAGGATTTACACTGGACACCTGCTTTCCTTCAGGGACCCTGGCATTTTGATATGTACCATGCAGAGGGTGCCTATCTGACCAACCTCCAATAAAACCTCTGGCCGTGGAGTCTCTAATGAGCTACTCTGTTTGGCCACATTTCACTAATGTTGTCACACGACTTCTGGGGGAATTAGGCATGTCCTGTGTGACTGCTTCCAGGAGAGAACACTGGGAAGCTTGTGCCTAGTTTCCTTTGAATTTCATTCACGTGCCTTTTTTTCCCTTTGCTGATTTTGTGTCATGTCCTTTCACTGTAATAAGTCATGGTCATGAGTACAACTATATGCTGAGTCCTGTGAGTCCTTCTAGAGAATTATTAAACCTGGGGATGATCTTGGGGACTCCAACACAGATACATACCCCTTTTAAAAACTGTCTCCGGGCTTCCCTGGTGGCGCAGTGGTTGAGAGTCCGCCTGCCGACGCAGGGGATACGGGTTCGTGCCCCGGTCCGGGAGGATCCCACATGCCGCGGAGCGGCTGGGCCCGTGAGCCATGGCTGCTGAGCCTGCGCGTCCGGAGCCTGCGCTCCGCAACGGGAGGGGCCACAGCAGTGAGAGGCCCGCATACTGGGAAAAAAAAAAACAAAAAAAACTGTCTCCACCTCTGGAAACACACTTTTCTGGTTTTATTCCTGCCTCTCTGTCTCTTTCTTAATTCACTTTTTAGATGCCTCTTTCTCTCCCAATCCATTAGATGTTACTGTGCAGTTGGGCTTTCTCTTTTGGAGATACTTCATTCACTACAGCACTATCGGTGACAGTTTTTAGGCCAGTGATTCCCAAATTTGTATCTTCTCTCCAAGTCTCTCTTCTGAGTTCCAGTCTTTATATCTAACTATCAAACATCTCCACTTTAGTGACTCACAGATTTCTCCAATATAACGATTCCAACACTGTACACTTACTTTCCTCTTCCAAGTCTTTCCTCTCCTTGGCTTTCCCACCTTAGCAGTGGCATCACCTCCCACATCCAAACCATTTACAAGTTCTAATGTTTCTACCTCTAAGCATTTCTTGAGTTCATGTACTTTTCTCTAACATGCTAGCATTAATTGCTCCAAGGCACAGTCATGCTCCTAGCATACTTGTGTCTTTCCATTTCTGTTCTTGATCTCTAATCTTGTTATGGGCTGCATTGTGTCCCCAAAATTCATATGTTGGAGTCCCATCCCCCAACATGACTGTATTTGGACATGAGGCCTTTAAGGAGATAATTAAGGTTAAATGAGGTCATAAGGCTGAGGTCCTAATCCAACAAGACTAGTGTTGTTATAAGAAGGGTAAGAGATACCAAATTTCTCCCTCTCTGCACATGCAGAAGGGAAGAAATGAGAGGACACAGCAAGAAGGTGGCCATCTGCAAGCTAGAAAGAGAGGCCTCACCAGAACCCAACCCTTCTGACACCTTGATTCTGGACTTCCAGCCTGCAGAACTGTGAGAAAATAAATGTCTGTTGGTTAAGCCCCCCAGTCTGTGGTATCTTGTTATAGCAGCCTGAGCTGTCTATTGGAAATCAATTCCCCATACAGCAATTAGAATAATCTTTAAAAACCTAAAGCATAAAGGTAATATAGCAGGTCATGTTACTTTCTGTTTAAACTTTCAATAGCTTCTCATTGCTCTGCAAATGAAATCTAAAGCCTTACTGTTGCCTGAAAGTCATCTATGACCTGGTAAACCTTCAACTTCACCTCCAATCACTCTCCCTTCCTTTTATACTCCAACCATAGTGGCTGTCTTTCATTTCCTCATATTTCCCAACATATCTCTTTCCTCTGGCCTTTACATATATTGTTCCTTTACCTAGAATCTTCTTCATCCCACTCTTCATGTAGCTGCCTTCCTTCTTATCCTTCACTTATTAGCATAAGTTATAATTCCTCAGAGAAATCTCCTATACCACCTTATCTAGGTGGGTTACCTGTTATTAATCGCTACCACTATAAGAAGGTTTGTTTCTTCATTATACTGATAGCTGTATTACATATTTGTTTCTTTATTTATTGTCCATTTCTTAACCTTCTTTGTAAATTTCAAAAAGACAGAAAGTGTGTCTCTTCTCTCATACAAAGCTAGTTCCTGCTACAGTGCCTGCCACATAATAGACACTTAATAAGTATTTGTTAAATCAGTATATATATATATATATATGTATATGCTTGTTTAAGCATATATAGGATAGATGAATGGGTGGAGAGCTATCTTAAATTTCAAACACAAAATCTAAATTCTTTAAAATAATTTACAAGACTCTCCACAACCTGGCTCCTAGTGACTAGTCAATGAGTGGCTGAACAAGAAAGCCTTGGTGTTGGAATTGGACTCTCCTGAGAGGACACTGATCTGATCCATGGATATATTCACTGATCGATATTTTTTGAATAACTGTTTATGCTAGTTACTATGCTAGCTCCATGTCTCCCCAGTCGCCTTTTACCCTACTCTTATGTGCAAATCATAGTGAACTCATTGTATTTCCACCAGGGTCAGTGCTCCCTTTCTCTTGCTTATCCTTCACACATACTATTCTTGCTGCCTAACACGCTTTCTACAGCCACTTTCACTTGGATCATCCTATTCACCCCTGTGGTTTTGGCTTTGATAAAAGAAAATTTCACATATTGAGATATAGGGAGGTCATTCTGGCTTATACATGAGTTAACTTGAATTTTATGCTAACTAAAACAGCCTGTTTGTGGCCTATCATGCATACATTGTACATCTGCTTTAATTATTAGAGAAAAGGGCACACCAGAGGTAAAGAATGTCCATGTTAAAAATAAAGATGAAGGGCTTCCCTGGTGGTGCAGTGGTTGAGAGTCCGCCTGCTGATGCAGGGGACGCGGGTTCGTGCCCCGGTCCGGGAAGATCCCACATGCCGCGGAGCGGCTGGGCCCGTGAGCCATGGCTGCTGAGCCTGCGTGTCCAGAGCCTGTGCTCCACAACGGGAGAGGCCACAGCAGTGAGAGGCCCGTGTACCGCAAAAAAAAAAAAAAAAAAGATGAAATGCCCCTCTTCTTGGGACACCAGTGCTGGTCCTCCTTCAATGATAAGACTCCCTTTCCAGATGTCAAGGCTGTACTGACTTGGTGTATATGTGCTGATCTGGTTGTTTTTTGTTGTTGTTTTTTTGAAATCTTCAAGGAATGTATCCCTGACTTGTTTGATATTCTTTGTTCTGAAAATATATAAAACTGTGCTGAAAACTCTGCTTCTCTGGAGCAGTTTCTAAGAGTTATCTGGAAAGCAGGCTTCCAGGCTAGTCCTCAGTTTGGCTCAAATAAAACTCTTTTCTATTCTTATTATTGATTGTTTATTAATTATTTTCATCAACAGCTTAAACATCAATTTTGAAAGGCTTTCTACGCTCCTAGATTAGTCAGGCCTCCTGCTGTATCTTTCCCCAACCCCTTGAACTTTTCCATAACTATCTTCTCACTATGTCATTATTACTTGTCTTAACTGTCTGCCCTCCCCTTAGACCAACAGCTCTATGACATAATGGACTAGGACACACACTTGTGCCCTGCCAACCTCTAGGAGGTAGCACAGTGACTAGCAAAAACTGCCTGTGGGATTAGCTTGGTGTTCTCTAAGTTAGCAAAGTGAGATTCCAACTCTAGGCTTTCTGGATCAACCATCCATCAACTGGTGGTTGTTAATATGAAGACCCTACTTACCAAATTAACTTCAGAACTAACAGTTTATAAAACTCTGCCTTTAAACAACGTGTCACAATGTTTTGTGATGGGGCAGGCTTTGTACCAAGGTACTTGACTCTCTCGCTACCCTTCATTCAGTCCTTCTTAAGTCAATGGTTCTGAAACCATGGGTAATCAGTCAAACCCATGTCACCTGCCTTTAATAATCAAAGTCGTTTTAATTGTTGCCACAAAAGATTTGCATGTCTTCTGACCACTTGTAGCCTAGACAATAAGACGTTGCCTGAGTTGTTTTCCAGGAACTTGGAGTCAGCTGTGTCTAGTTCAAGCTGAGCTGGTTAAGTAAGACTGGATAGGACCAGTGACCCTTTAACTGGGCATGCGTGAGTGTCCGCTTGGTGACATTTTGAATGTGCAGAGGCCTGTAGCTTAGTTACACCTGCGCAGAATGATGATTATCGCACGTTTTTCCAATCACTTTTCCCCATGCTGCCCACGCCTCAGACCACCCTGCTCCTTTATTCTTTATCCCATAAATACCCCGATTCCCTTGCCTTTGGGGAGGTAGATCTGAGGCTTGCTCTTTTGTCTCCTCACTTGGCTGCCTTGCAAATAAATCCTCTCTGCTGCCAACCTCGGTGTCTCAGCATTTTGGCTTGCTGTGTGTCAGGCAAAACGAACCTGGTTCGGTAACAGTTCTACTTCAGAGGCAGTGATTCTTCAGCAACCAAGAGATTTTGTGAATGCTTAAATGAGCACAAAATGGAATAATCCCCATTTTTCTCTGTTTTAATTTCTTGGCTACTTAAATAAGATTTAAATAAGCCCAGTGCTTCCCGGAGAAAGCAGGCTTCTGCTCTGCTCTGGATTTTCACATATGATTGCAGTGTTAAAGAAGACTGGTTGGTACCCTTGTCCAAAGACAGACATTTTACTAGCAAACCAAGCATTGCATTGGTTCACTGAGGCTGGTTGGTGGAGAACAACATGCAGGAGTATAAGATCAAGAGGCAGAGACCTTGGTTACTGGGAACGTGTGGACTAGTACAACCTGCAAGGCATCCACTGATTCACTGGATGCATTGGGTGAGTGGACCAAGTTGTGTGCCTTAGACTATTTCTTGACCTGTGACCTATCCTCAAATCGTCGATGCTGACACATGTCTCATGTTCCATACCAGCCTTATCTTCCTCTGCTCCGTTTCCTCTACCTGTCCCACACGTCCCTCAGGCTCTCTTCTTTGACACAGAACCTTGATTACACTCTAGCAATGCTGCTTTCTTCATCTCCTAGCTAATTCCACTCTTTTAGTCCCTGTTTTTTATTTTAATTTTTGTACAATTTTAAAGGTTACTTTCCATTTACAGTTATTACAAAATATTGTCTATATTTGTACAGGATGTTTTGAGCCTCTCTCACACCCAATAGTTTGTACCTCCCATGCCCTGACCCCTATATTGCCCCTTCCCCGACACTGGTAACCACTAGTTCTCTATATCTGTGAGTCTGCTTCTTTTAGGGTATATTCAACAGTTTGTTTTATTCTTTAGATTCCACATATAAGCGATATCATACAGTATTTATCTTACTCTGTCTGACTTATTTCACTTAGCTTAATGCCCTCCAAGTCCATCCGCATTGCTGCAAATGCAAACTTTAATTCTTTTTATGGCTGAGTAGTATTCCATTGTGTGTGTGTGTGTGTGTGTGTGTGTGTGTATATATATATATATGTATGTATATATATATCACATCTTTTTTTAACATCTTTATTGGAGTATAATTGCTTTACAATGTTGTCTTAGTTTCTGCTGTATAACAAAGTGAATTAGCTATACGTATACATATATCCCCATATCCTCTCCCTCTTGCGTCTCCCTCCCACCCTCCCTATCCCACCCCTCTAGGTGGTCACAAAGCACCAAGCCGATCTCCCTGTGCGATGCGGCTGCTTCCCACTAGCTAGCTATTTTACGTTTGGTAGTATCACATCTTCTTTATCCATTCATCTGTTGATGGACACTTAGGTTGTTTTCACATCTTGGAAACTGTAAATAATGCTGCTATGAACATTAGGGTGCATGTATCTTTTCGAATTAGTGGTTTTGTTTTTTTTGGGTATACACCCAGGAGTGGAATTGCTGGGTCATATGGTAGTTCTAATTTTAGTTTTTTGAGAAACCTCCATACTGTTTTCCACAGTCGCTGCACCAATTTACACTCCCACCAACAGTGTAGGAAGGTTCCCTTTTCTCCACATCCTTGCTAACATTTGTTATGTGTGTTCTTTTTTTAAAAAAATTTATTTATTTATATTTTTGGCTGCATTGGGTCTTCGTTGCTTCGCGCCAGCTTTCTCTCGTTGTGGAGAGTGGGGGTTACTCTTCGTTGTGGTGCACAGGCTTCTCATTGAGGTGGCTTCTGTTGCGGAGCATGGGCTCTAGGCATGCAGGCTTCAGTAGTTTGGGATCCTCCCAGAGCGGGGCGCGAACCCGGTTCCCCTGCATCGGCAGGCGGACGCGCAACCACTGCGCCACCAGGGAAGCCCAAATTTTAGTTTTTTGAGAAACCTCCATACTGTTTTCCACAGTGGCTGCACCAATTTACACTCCCACCAACAGTGTAGGAAGGTTCCCTTTTCTCCACATCCTTGCTAACATTTGTTATGTGTGTTCTTTTTTTAAAAAAATTTATTTATTTATATTTTTGGCTGCATTGGGTCTTCGTTGCTTCGCGCCAGCTTTCTCTCATTGTGGAGAGTGGGGGTTACTCTTCGTTGTGGTGCACAGGCTTCTCATTGAGGTGGCTTCTGTTGCGGAGCATGGGCTCTAGGCATGCAGGCTTCAGTAGTTGTGGCACGTGGGCTCAGTAGTTGTGGCGCCCAGGCTTAGTTGCTCCGCGGCATGTGGTATCTTCCCAGACCAGGGCTCGAACCCGTGTTCCCTGAATTGGCAGGTTGATTCTTAACCACTGTGCCACCAGGGAAGCCCCATGTGTGTTCTTTTTGATGATAGCCATTCTGACAGGTGTGAGGTGATATTTCATCGTGGATTTGATTTGCATTTCCCTGATGATTAGCTATGTTGAGTATCTTTTCATGTGCCTGTTGACCATCTGCATTTCCTCTTTGGAAAAATGTCTATTCAGTTTTTTTGCCCATTTTTTAAATTGGGTTTTTTTTTGATGTTGAGTTGTATGAGCTGTTTACATATGTTACATATTAATGCCTTATCGGTCTTAACATTTGCAAATATTTTCTCCCATTCAGTAGGTTGTCTTTTCATTTTGTCGATGGTTTCCTTTGCTGTGCAAAAGCTTTTAAGTTTAATTAGGTCCCATTTGTTTATTTTTGCTTTTATTTCCTTTTGTACTGAGTAAAAGATGATTTATCATTTTACCTTATCATATTTTAATACATCAAATATTGCAAAGGAGAACAACACAATCTGAAGCAGCTTAAACAAACTAATAAAATAGAAGGCATTTATTGGCTTAGGAAGCTAGAAAGGATACCAAGATTTGAGGAAGAGCTGGAAGAACCAAGGCCTCACCCCCTACAATAACCCTGGGATTCAAATCCCGTTTCTGGTTTTTGTTTTTAACCTTCACTTTGAAAATATCCCTCTAAATGGATGGAAGACACCTTCCAACAGCTCCAGATTCATACCACCAGTTTATTAATTCCTGTGCAAGGATGGCTTCATTTTCTCAGCATCTGCATATGCAAAAAAAACCAAAAGCTAAAAGTCAAAAACAAAAAAGGAATGTCTATCTCTTGGACCAAATACTTGTTCAGTTAGAAGGTATATAAAAATTGGCCAGACTTAGAACATGTGCCCATTCCTATATCCTAAGGAAAGTAGGTTAAGGAAGTGTGGCTCTCTGGAGGGAGTGGGAGAGACCTACATTGGGCACATCTGCTGATGTGCTGTAAGAATCCTGTGATAGTAAAGAGCTCATGGACTGACTCAGCCAATAACTAGCTGAGTGGCTTACCTTCCCTGTGTCTCAGCGTTCTTTTTCCATCCCACCCAATAGATTTATTGCATTATGAGTGCAAGGACATAACAAACTATTTGAAAACTTTTTAGAATGCTGTACATAATTAGGGGGTTGACATCTTCCAAATTTTGTGTGATAACCTTTAGCTTTTCATGGTCGTCATTTTTTTTTTTTTCCTCTTTACCATGGCAAATCCTGGCTTAGATTACTTCTGGGGTCATTTCACATCTGACCAATTTGAGTTTCAAAATAGGACAATTTCTGCTATGTTGTTGTAACAAAGTTGTATCATAGATGCATTAAGCCCTGAGTAGGCCTGGAGGATTGTCACTCTCTGCATGTCCCAGGAGAGGGCTGCAGATGTGTTCACCTGCCCTGGCTAGATAGTCTGCTGCCTGGTGGCTGTCTTGTAAGTTACTCTATCTTAAATCTGAGAGGTGCCCTGCATCCTGGAGGTTAGAGCATATCCCCAAATCAGACTAGGGATAGCAGTCATTATTCCACAAAGCAAGTGCACTAAGACACCTACAGGTACAAGATGATGCAAACTGAAAATTCAGGGTCACATCACTCAGGTGTCAAATCAGACAGCCAAGGAGGTTGAGAGAATATATTTCAGAACATGATCTTTCTATTCCTGTTCCTCACTTGTTCTGACACAATGATATCTTGCTTTGAACTCAGTCCATTTATCCACATCTGTATCTGAATTACTTTGTTTTTTTTTTTAAGGTTGCAATCAGGAGGTGTAAACATGTTTCATTTGGTAACACAGCTTGTTCAAAGATACAGAGATATGAAGGGCAGCAAAGAACTTCAGTACTTCATCCAGATAATTTTTCAGGCTTCCAGTATTGCTAAGACTGGGAGGTAGGCAGGTCCTATGGAAAACTACAGAAATGTCTCAGAATTCTTCAGGGATCACACCATAGGCATATGTATTGCTTCATTTTTGCACCTATGATTTTATTTCCACAAGAGTGGAACTGATAGGCTCTTTGGCTACCATACAAAAGAGCAACCCTACTGGGTAGAATTTTGCCCCAAGATATTTTACAGGCTGCCTTTCCTTCAAGCGCTAATCCATGACCTAATGAGTTAAGACTAAGAGAAAAAGTTTGCGATTATACAATACATGAACCACAGTCATTCCTGCAACTTCTTTTCTGCAAAAGTAGGTGGGCTTATGGCAGGAACGTGAGGCTTCATTTTCTGGTGAACATCTTTTCCCTAATCTAGAAATTCAGACCTAATTTCCAAAGGGAATAGACCCAAGAATTGATTCATGAAATTCACGCCTTCTTTCACTCACTGAATGAATATCACTTAAACATTGCAGGTACTGTTACACTCTGGAAATTGAAAGATAAATACACCAATGTCCTTAGATCTGGAGGAGCTTACAATCAAGTGAAAGAGACAGATATGTAAATTGTCATTGTAATTTAATATGCTAAGTTCTGTGAAAGATATACAAATAGAATGTTGTGGAAACACAGAAAGGTGAGTTGAAAACCCTGGAGTCACTTCTAGAGTGACTAGAATACTCCAGTTATCCGTCTCCTAGAAGATTGCAAGAAGAGGAAGTGAAGGACTATTTAAAACTGTTGGCTCCAAACTAAATCTTGAAATAAAGGTAATATTTTCTGCAGTTGAGTCCAACAGTGGTATATCCTGATATATAATGACAAGGATGACTGTCTATCAGCTATCTATCTATCCACCCATAAGCTGAGAAACCTGAGACAAAGAAGGCTCTTTTCAAAATTACCCAAGGACAGCAAGCATGTCTCGGGGTTTCTTCCACCAGATGCAGAACTGGAGACAAGTATTTGAAAATAAGCCACTTATTTGGGAGGTTCCAGGGGACAGCAGTGGGACATGGAGGAACTAAGACAAGGACAGAAGGGAGGCCAGTAATAGATACACATCAAGCCAATCACCATTACAGTCATCAGGGGCCCAGTCCCTCTGAGAAGCTCTAAAACATCACTTTAGAATATACCTCAGAGTTATCCCCCAAGGTAAAAAGTGTTTATTCTTCATCTTCCATCTTTCATTGTCTGAGGCTCAATCTCAGAAGCATAAACAACTATACACTCTGGCCTGCCTCTATTTTGAGCCAAGAGAAAGCCCTTATAGAGGAGAGTCCCAGGTGCCTACACTGGGACACCTTAGACATGGACTTGAATGGGACGCCAAGGTGAAAACCAACAGCATCTTCTATAAGATGTTAACTGAGATTGTCCCAGGCAAACTGGGACATATGGTCTCCCTGCTGTTGGCCTCATATATTAGGAATATGTTTGTCTTTCCCTCCTTGAGCTGAATATGAATCTGAAGAGTTCAAAACAATTAAATTTGGGGGAGGCAAATAAAAACTTCCATTATTAGATTTCCACTAAGATCCTCTCCTGATATCTTGCTCATACAGTCCACAACTATGTAAACAGTGGCTTGCATTGCTGTCTCTTCATTCAATTACGTTTGCTCCATCTGTACTTGCTTGTGAAAATTCTCTAATTATCAAGCACACATTTAATTAAGCACCTTTTTAGTCACTTAACATGAAGTTGTGAAAGTTGAAAAAGTGAGAGTCATATGAGACGAATAGCCAAAAGCATAATAGACCCACCTGTTCAAGTTGGTGGGATAAAATGAGTGTGTAGAGTATTAAATATTCTGAGGAGCAACTTCCTATTGTTTTGCAAAATGGCTTTTTAATCATTATTAATGTTCTTAGTAATTAATGAACACCAGATGGAATATGCACAACAGGACCACATCCATCAGGAGGTGTTTTCTCAGAGTTAAATGAGGCAGATCTTGGAAAGTTTTCTCCTCCCTTAGCCTTGGATCAAGAAGGGTCCTTAGATACATTTTTACATACTTTGGAGGAAACCTAAATGCATGCCTTGGCCTCTCTGATACCCAGATATGAGACACTGCACTTTCCTGCCACCCCTCTATTTCTAATACAGAATTCTGCGATCTCACTCCAAATGTCTTCAAGCAATTTTCCTTCTTTCCCACTAGGTAGAAAGAACAGTTTTGAGAAACTACAAATGGGTGAAAAGGGGAATATAGCAAGCCATATCATTCCATGTGGCTGGATCATGAAAATGAATGAGCCAGTTGTTACTCCATGACTTGGGAAAGCAGGTATACATCCACAGCTAAAGTTACATACTTTGGAGGAAACCTAAATGCATGCCTTGGCCTCTCTGATACCCAGATATGAGACACTGCACTTTCCTGCCACCCCTCTATTTCTAATACAGAATTCTGCGATCTCACTCCAAATGTCTTCAAGCAATTTTCCTTCTTTCCCACTAGGTAGAAAGAACAGTTTTGAGAAACTACAAATGGGTGAAAAGGGGAATATAGCAAGCCATATCATTCCATGTGGCTGGATCATGAAAATGAATGAGCCAGTTGTTACTCCATGACTTGGGAAAGCAGGTATACATCCACAGCATATTAGTATTAGTACTTCCAAATAGTAATAGAAACACAAGTTTTGAGGTTCTCTATGGTCCTGAAGGACAGGGTATCAGGGGCATAATCTAGGGAACTTCAACGTGCAGGGGACTGATTGAAGATGAGATATTGTGGGATTAGGTAGTAAATCAAGATGCAGTGACTATGCACCATAATACAAGAATGAGAAGATGATCTGTTCTTCAGACTTTTCTATAGTTTTTCTTTTATCTGAAACTTGGAGAAGTCTCAGAGAATGGAATAAACTCTTTAGTTCTAAAAATAAAAATTATTAGAAGAGTTTCTGAGGAATCTAGGTAGAAAAGAATCAGAGATGAAGCAAGGGAGGATGAGCTATAATGTAGGGGAAGTTCTCCTAAGAAGTGAATAACACACAAATGTATATGGATAGCTTTGTTGATTATACTCCAGGTCCTGAGTTTGCTTCTTAGCCAAACCAGTTAGAAAGTTGGAAATAGGTGTTATGTAAGTTGGAAACAGGGGTTCAAAATGAACAAATTTCTACCTTTCGAGAATAATGATATATTGAGCTGTTTCCTTGTTTGACCTTACCATGCTCACTCGCAGATCTGGGCTCCTGGTCATGTAGTCCCCGTTAATTGAATTACTGTTACCCATTATCTTTGCCCATCCATCTATCTATATGATGGAACTACCTACCTTAAAGGCCCAACAAAATTCTAACCGTCTCTAGGAAGATTTTCCTTATCCTTCAAGTCCACCCTGATCTCTCCCTCTTCTGAAATATTTTGACACTCATGATCTGTTCCACCCAATTCATGACTAACTTATAGTCTGTTCTATAATGCTTGCTATTACTGTATGTGAAGAGCCTTATATCTCCAACTAGACTGTAGGTTCCTTGAGTCATGACTGTGATTTATACTTCTTCTGTATACCCATAGCACTGAACGTAAAACAACATGGATTCAGGGACTGTTTGAGCCGAAATAGATTTAAGTTAAAGTCCTGTACTTAAGGATAAGGCAACTGAGAGCCATAAAAGGAAAAATACTTTTCCAATGTCTTTTAAAGAGTAAGAGTGTCAAAACTTGGATATAAAATTCTGACCCACGTCTAATGCTTTTTCTTTTATACCAGATAGCCTCCAACATCTGATATGTATTGGGACAAATTTAATTACTTTAAAGACCTGGAAATGCTTAGGGGCATTCTCCAAAACACAGGGATCGGAACCCACCACTTCTTTTGTTGGGGGAGCATTTTTCAAAGTTGGCAAACTGAAGAGTTTCCACTGAAAGAACATTTAATCCGTTTTGGTTGGAGCAGAGACCTTTTGCTTTTCTCACCACTGTCTCTGCTTTTTGGTTCTATCTAATAATCAGCAAGAAGGAGAGTTAATATCATTTAAAGTAAATCATCTACATGACTATGAGAGCTTCTTTCTGTCTTCTCTAGCAGTTAGGAAGTCTGAATTTGGTGCCAAGGGACAAGTGGAAAAGGTCTAGCTCGAACTTAAGACTTCATCAGAACCCCGCCTGTCCCTTCCAGCTATAGATCACTCAGCATTTTCCCAGCAGCATATGAACTTTCTTCCAACCAAAAAGGAACAAACATGCAGTAAGAGAAGGAAGGAAAAGGGCAGACAAAAAGCAAAAGTGACAGAAAACACCAGACAGGTCTCTCTCTTGCAGAGATTATACTACCTGACCCCCATCCCAAACCTTACCCACAGACAAGTACGTGGCAGCTGCCAGCCTGCAGACAAAGGTGTGAGCTGCCAAAAAATGTATACTAGTTGGGTTTCTGAAAACCTGAAAGCAAAGATTAGCCTGATGGAGTTTTATAGGGACAGTGCACATTGAGCAATAAGGACACAAGCTGCTTGAAAGTAGCAACGATGGGGATTTACAGAGCACTCTGTGAAACTAACAATCAGTATACATTTCCCTTGAATCCTGAGCAGAATAGCTGAGCCGTAATCTTGGGGGAAAATGTTGGCCGAATAATTAGTCCTGGACTTGGAAACTTGAAGTGCTGCTAATCAACTTCTTGATTTTTAAATTTATTTTGGACTAATATTTTTTTCTCTCTGCTGAGCTAGGAAGCTATCAGAGCTGCCTTAAAATCCTCTCTCACATTTCTTTCTCTTTTCAAATGCGTTCACAAAGTTGGATTTCTCAAGTGTGCCAACTTAGAAAAATTAATTCACACAGGAGAGAAAACACCAGGTATCTTTTATGTTCTGAGTATCTCAGAAAAATAATTGAGGCTATACTGGACAACTAAAGCAAGTTAGAAAACATTTTATGCTTATGCCTCTTTGAAAACCACTCCTTCACGATACCTATGATTTTCTTTCTATTGTACTGAACCACAGTGGTTCCTGGAACCAAAGATAATAAAGGCATGTCCTACTTGGTGTTGATTAATTATAAAATA
Source organism: Physeter macrocephalus (assembly GCF_002837175.3). Taxonomy (NCBI): domain Eukaryota; kingdom Metazoa; phylum Chordata; class Mammalia; order Artiodactyla; family Physeteridae; genus Physeter; species Physeter macrocephalus. Next base: position 45,247,188 of record NC_041215.1, on the reverse strand, counting down.
GTTTGTTACTGAAATATATTTGTGTGTGGTGTACACAGTTTAGCACTGACTTATAGTACAGTTCACTACAAGTTACAGCTGATATTTTTTCCAAGCTTCAAATGCTATTATACGTTTATAGCCAAATGTGATGATACTGTCGCAGTTCAGGGCCAGGACTAGGGTGAAATTCAGGAGACACTCTCAGAGCTGACACTGTATTTACACGACTCTCTGAGTAAGCACCTTCTTAAATTTTGCACCCTAGGAGTTTCACTGGCCTCACCTTGGTTCCAGCCCTAGTTGCAAATTGTGTTCTTCACTCTTTGCTAATCAATGATCTGCCTATTATCTTGAACTGAGTATTGTCTTCCCTGATAGTCTCTCTTCTTATCACCTCTTTGTGTTCTAGTAAAGAATTTAGACCTATAAGTGTCTGATTAAATGTGTACAAGGGATAGGCATGGATCCAAGGCCCGAAAGAGTATATCGCACTAGAAGCTAAAATGCCAACTTCATGGTGACTGAAAGAAATGGAGGAAACTGTGGTCAAATTCCAGAAAGTAACTGGGATGTGGGAAGAGTTTTGGAATTATTATTTTTTTTTGTAGACTTCTTTTTTTAATCTTTGAGATGTGCTGTGCTTTATTAATGGTGTTATTGAAATCCCATTGCACTTTATGTTTTCCTAGGTTGGGTTTTGGAATTATAAGGAGCGTTATAAATTTCTCCATCTGGGATTATTTACTAACAGTTATTTCAAGTGTAGCTAGAAGAAACTGTGGGTGGGAACATGTTCTAACATCAGGGGATTTGAAGAGAACAGAAGAAAAATTGCCAGTTTATGGATCTGGCAACCATCTCCTCAGAGACTAACCTGTAGAAGCTCAGCATAGCCATGATTCAGCTATCTCTGGAGCTCACAATTTTGTGAGCGTTATTAACCTTGTTCCAGATATTTTGCTAGATATCCATCACAGATTGTCTCTAATTTTCACAGCAACCTGTTTTACAGATGATATAACTAAGGATCAGAGTGATTGGAGTAATTGTTTGCACCCATAAAGCTAACAAGTGTCAGAACCTACATTTTAAGCCAGGTTCATCAAACTCCAAAGCCTTCAGTATAAACCACTGTTTGTGTTACATGATTGTAAAATGTAAACAAACAAACACTACCATAATTAAAGAAGCCAGGATGATGTTATAAGCCATTAGAATATATTGTGATTAGCCTTATGACTTGGGCAATATTTAAGCATCTCACCCTAAAACTGTTGTTGACACTTCGGCCTCTGTTCACTGGTGCTGAATAGAAATGCGGAGGCAGAGTTTTGGGGGAACTAGAAAGAAATAGCTTTATTGCTTTGCCAGGCAAAGGGGCCCACAGCGGGCTGATGCCCTCAGAATTGTGTGTCCCACCCTGGAGGGGGTTGTGAGGAGACTTAGAGTGTTCGAGGAGCAGGGCGTGATCAGCTCGTGGGCATTCTTCTGATTGGTTGGAGGTGAGGTAATTGGGAGTCAGCGTCTTCAATCCTCTGGTTCCAACCGGTCTGGGGTCTGCGTGCTTGTGGGACGCACAGAGTTAACTTCTCCCACCTGCTAGGGGTTTCAGTAGCTGCAAAACAGCTCCAAGGACGTGGCTCAGAATATTATCTATAGCCCTTGAGGAGGAGCTAAAGGTCCTTGGCTTTGTTTAATGGCTAAAGTATTATTATTTTGTCTTGCTTGACTGTTTTCCTTTCTTTCTTCATTTTCTCACTTCTCTGATTACATTTATTCTTTGACTAAAGTTTTTCTACAGACAGAAGGCAGGTGGAAGACACGGGTAGGGGGTCTATTCTGGGAAGGCCTCATAGGTCCTGCTTGGTTACAAAACCAGATCACTAGACTCTCTTTATTGGATGTATTCTCACTGGGTTTCCCAGTTGAAATGCTGAACTACACTGGAACACAGACTCAAACAGAAACATGTTTTTCTCATCTCAGTACACAGAATTAAAGATCATCTTGCTTCCTCAGTGCTTTCTGGGTTAGTATAACCTTGCAAATAATCAGCTTCCCTATACACTTTTAACAAAGCAAATCTCTCAGCCAGCTGGTAATCACATCAATGTTGCATGGGTTCAAGAAAATTAAAGTTCCTCATATTTTAGCATTATGAGCCTTATTTATCAACAGGAAAATTTTCATTTGCATTTGCTTTTCATGTATTTGAAGAGGAGGTGCTATATCTAGTGTTTACAGAAAGTGAAAAAAATAACGCTCTCCTTTACAAAGAACACATGTACCTGACCCCATAGTGATTAAGATATATTTTTCGAAGTTGTTCCTTTCTGATTTGGAGGATACATTTGAATTACTCCATCTATTCTCATACATGTATCGCTATTTGTGTTAGAAGAGGAAGTGTGTATGGGGGAGGGTGGGAATCTGTTAAACATCTTACATGTGACCTCCTGTTCAGCTCTTTACCTTGTTTTTCATTTCACAGTCACAAAATTTGATGATTCTCTGTATTTTTCAAAACTTACAAGTGACAGAAATACAACTCAACATGGCTTAAGCAAAAAAAATGGTTTATAAAACAGGCTTATATAACCACAAATTCAGGGGCAGCCTGGCTGCAGTCACAAGTGAATCCAGGGGCTCATATAATACCATCAAAATACATTAATACTCTCAAACTCTGAAGTCGGAACAGTGTCATCTTGGCTCAGTTGTCCAGCAATCTGAAATCATATTAGCAAAATGGCTGCCAGCAGCTTCTGGCTTTTATCTGTATCTCATCACCCCAAGAGAAACCAAATTCATCTTTCAGAGTTACTTCATTGTGTCCCAGGATTGAGTCCAACTGGACCTCTTTGGGTCACATGACCAGCTTTGAGCAAGAAACAGTGACAAGGAGACTTTAGTGCCTGATTAGCCAGACCTGTGTTCTATTGCCTGTTTAGTGCTGAGGCAAGAAACTCTCTACCAGAAACACATGGGCTTACTTTGAGGGTTGCGTAGTTTCCCAGGGAAAATCAGGAATTCTCAGAGAATAGGGGGATGGGCAAAGCATAGGGTTGCTGGATAAAATGACAAGATTCTCGTTTAAATTTGAATTTCAGACAAACAGCGAACGTTTTTAGTATAGGTATGTCCCAAATGTTGCATAAGTTTTAGTATAAATAAGTCCCATGCAATATTTGAGACATTCTTACGCTAAGAAATTATTCACATTTTCTTGAAATTCAAATTTAAATGGGTGTCCTCTACTTTTATTTGCTAAGTCTGGCAACCCTAAATAAGCAGAAACGGCAGAGGTCTACTACAGAGATCCTATTATTTACATTTTTCACATGAAAATATTTTAGCCCAGAGAAATTTCATAACAAGTCCCCAAATCATATACATATCACAGATCTTGACAGGATATTATCTCATGGCTACCTGGTTATAAAGCCCCTATTTATTCTACTCCCAACCTTATTTATCCCAAACCCCTTAAAATAAGAGGTACCAGGCATTCCCTGGAACTAAGGAACTAATCTTGGCATTCAGCTTAGTAGTGCTTACCTGGGGTTCATTGAGATTAGCTCCTGACTCATCAAAACTGACTTCAGGAGGATCGGCAAACATTTGCAGCTTCACTTTTTTCTAAGAATTCAAATTAGCCAATATTGTATAAAACGTGCCTTTTCCCACTGGGTCCCTTGAAGAGAAAGATAATCTGGGAAGGAACACAGAGATTACACAGAAACTGACCTCCATCACACGCAGCTTACTGATAAAGCAATAGAGAAGGGGTTTTTGGTGTGTTGGAGCTAGAGGGTTCCTCGTGACAAGAAGAGCTGACAACTTGGATTTTACAGAAGATCAGGAAGGTAAAAACCTAATAGAGGGCTTAAAAAGAAGAAAAATCTTGTTTCATTGGCTTTGAGTACATAAAGTAAACACCTAATTTTAGACTTAGTTTTATCACACCAGTGTTACCTGCCTGCTTTGCTGTCATTTCAGGAAGAAAAATGCAACTGGTTCCATTTCGTTTCCTGATACAGTAGATCCATAGTTTTCTTTAATCACTCCACACAAATTGTATATTAAGTTTAAATGAACCTTTATTTTAACTACTGATCTTCTCACTGCGCTTACAAACGTCCCTCTGAAGACAAAGTACAAAGAATTGAGAATGTAGACAGGGAAAGAGCCAAGAGAATGCCTGCTTAAATGGATTTATTAGCTCATTCGGATGAAGGTTAGCCCCTGTCACTTATGGACACTCCGTCTAGATAAAACCAAAACAAGAGGTCACTTCAGACAAAATAGTAAGATGTAGTAACGGAATCAATAATTGGATTCAGTTAAGGAATAATAATTGGAGTCAGTTAATGATGACTGAACAGGTCATCCTGTTCAGTCCATCCATGTTTGAAGAATTGAGATAGGCTGGTATCTGGAACCCTTTCCCAGAGTGCTTGCACTTGCACCTGGACAGATGTCTCCTCCAGCAACAGAATACAAAGAAACTAGAAGGGACTAAAAGTAACTACACAAATATAACTACAGACGTGGGCGGGGGTGGGGGGGTGGGGGGGGAGCAATTATGAACAATAAGATACAAAAAGGGCACAAACTAACTGCCGCTTCTGAAGTGCTGGGAGCAAAAGCAGGGTACTCTGCACACATAGCACCACCAAGGGGGTGGGCAGACCACCTAAGCCACTCTGCAGCCCGACCCACCAGCCAAACCTACCCTCACCCCGTTAAAGGACCAGGGCACCAGTTTCTTGTTTTTGCTCCCTCCTGCTGCCACACAAGCCCCAATAAAGCCTTGCCTGAGTTCCTCCTGTGGTCTCCTATCAATTTCTATTGATTAAAGAGTCCAGGGACCCTAGTTGGTAACAGAACGATCCAGCACCACCAAGTTGACATAATCAGGAAGAAAACAATCATAACCATGACAACAACACCACTTTCAATGATGTAGGCTCTAAATACTTGTATTAGCTTATTTAACATTTGCAACAATTACATGAGGTAGGTTTTATTTTCACATTTTACAGATCAGGAGCCTGGGGTTGCAGGATGTGTAATGAAACTTGCTCAGTGGCAGAGCTGGGGTTTTAACACAAATCTATTCAGTTTCGAAATCCATGCCGTTTACCACGGCACCATACTGCATCTCTAGGTTGCAAGATAAGTATGAAAGCAAGGTCAGAAAAAGCTTTAAAGAATCTTTTAACGATGTTCGAAAGCGTCTTTATTCACACACTGGCTACTCATCAAAATAAGGTAAGTAGATGACCTCTAAGATTCTTTTCAGGAAAATAATCACCTTGGGCCTGATATGCTCTCAGGGAATCTGTCTTAACTGTGGGATGCAGAGCTTTTACCTGTGCTCTGATGCTCAGGGCTCTCATCTCAGGGCCTGACCTAGCACTTCCTTCCCTGTTTGGCACCTGAAGGTCCCAGCAGAATTCCCCCGCCTGGAATGGGCACTGCAGCTCTTATTATGTGGAGAATCTTGGGTGGCTCTTTGTGGCTAACACCCCAAGCAGAAGGGGATGAGACACCCTCATCAAACACCACATCCTGGGTCCTGTATTCTCAGCCCTGCTACTCCTCTCTGTACCCGCTTTTATTTCCAGTCCAGGATGATCCACCAACTAGTTAATTTAAAAACTACTGTTCTTCAGGATACAATTAAAGAACCATCCAGACATATATTTTGGAGGTAAAACTCATATAGGGGCTGGTATTCATTTTTCCTGATGCCCCCAAATTCCCAACCTGACCCCCCACCACTTACTCAGCTGTTCAGACCACCAATCTTGATGGATTGGTCAGATAAGTAATCACCTATGGCTGTGGGGTTGATAGGGTGCGTGTTAGGGTGAAAAATAAACCACAGCTATCTGGCTGAGGACTCACAACTTGTTTAACTCTCTGATCCGTTTTGTGCGTGGTGTTACCTCTCAGATCAACTGTGTGCTCTTTAACAAGGATAATACGGAGTGACCTTAAACCCAGGAGAGTGAGGCCCCAATCCCAAGTGATGAGTACAGAAAGTTATATAAGGAGAACTGTTATTTTTTTCATACCTCAAGTCATACTTTCATCATGTGGATGCCATTTCATGTTTATCCAAAGCCAACCTTAGCAAGGTTGAAGGAAAGAGCCTGTACTGGGAACTGAATCCAGAGACCCCTGTTATTATATTGGCTGCCACTGAAAAGGGGGGGATTTGGGGGGAAAAAAGCCTTTTAATCCCTTTAAGACTGATTACAGAATTGTAGAAGTCCTCTAGAACTTTGTCCACATTGCTATGCTTTTATGATTCTATATAATCTAGTAAGAGGAATCTTTTTACCTAGAAGCATCTGAGTACTTGACTCAGTTCAGGCTGCTGTAACAGAATGCTGTGGTGAGATTGGGTGAAACCGTGTCTCTGGTTTGCAGATGGCTGTGTTCTTGTTAGGACCTCATGGAGGCTGTGCGGAGGGGGTAGGTCTAGTGTCTCTTCTTTTTATAAAGGCATCACTCCCATCATAAAGGCCCCATTCTCATGGCCTAATCTAACCCTAATTATCCCCTAAAATCCTCATTTCCAGATACCTTCACACTGGCATCAGGGCTTCAACATATAAATTTTGGGGGGGACACACATTTAGTCCATATCAATACTTTCTGTCTAAACATTATTATCATTATACTCATTAAAAAGTATTTAAGTGTCTGCTAATGTTTCTGTGCCCACAAGAATTCCACAGACAGGGAACTTTCCTGGGTAATTCTTAAATAGTGCTTATTAAGCACTTGCTATGCTCCAAAAACTGTGCTAATACATGTTCTCATCTTTAAAATAACTCTTCAGGGTAAGCATTATTACTCCCTCTTTGCAGGTAAGAAGACTAAAGCTCAGTGAAGTTTGTAACTTACCTAAGGTTAAAAAAAGCTAGTTGGTAGATGCAGTAAGATTTAACTCTAAAGAACCAGATCCTGCTTCTGATCATAGGTATGAACAGAAAATTAGTATCCTTTCTGTATTACTGTATCGATGAAAGTAATAAACAATCTAAAATAGGAATAGAAAAGATTTTTATTTGAGCCAAACTGAGGACTATAGCCCAGAAACTAGCTTCCCAGTTTACTCTGAGAAACTGATCCAGAGAAGCATGGTTTTCAGCACAGTTTTATGTCTTGTCAGAACAAAGAACAACATCAAACGAGTCAGGGATATATTCCTTCAAAGTTTAAAAAAAAAAAAAAAAAGCAGGTCAGCATATACACAGCAAGTCAGTATGGCCTTGGCACCTGGGAAGGGAGTCTTATCATTGAAGGAGGACAGGCATTGGCGTCCCAGGAAGGGAGGCATTTCATCTTTATTTTTAACACGATATTCTTTACTTCTGGTCAGTGTGCCCTTTAATAATTAAAGCAGATCTACAATGTTCGATAGACCACAAACAGGCTGTTTTCATTAGCATAAAAATTCAAGTTAACTCATGTATAAGCCGGAATGATTTCCCCATACCTCAATATGTGAACATTTCTTTTATCAACTTCTAAGTGGAGTAAATGGACAGAAAATGCAAGAGATGAAGGAATATCATGTCATTCCTCTGATGAAGTATAGCAGAGTCATTAAGGGATTGATAGTTCTGTAGGCAGGGTTCAGATTCTGCTTCTGTGTTACTAGCTTTGTGACCTTGAGTGTTACCATGTGTTTCTGATGTTCTGAGGTCTGAGACCCCTGGAGAGGCTGCCTCTCCCAGGCTTAGCCTATTTCTAGAATTAAAGGACTCACCTGGAAGTTCACCTTTTCCCTGCAAACCAACCAATCCAGAGCCTGTATCCTCAACAGCTTCCATTATGGGACTCCTACACACCAGGCCACTCTCCGCCTGCCTTAATCACCCCTACCAGACAGCTAGGGGCAGCGCTTACACCCTAGAGCCAGCTGAAATTGTTCAAGCTAGCCAATCCTAAGCCTGTTTACTCTGCCTCGCCCATTCCTTGTCCCAGAAGGAGAATAAAGGCTCTGCCCATGGCTTCGTCCTGCTCCGTCTGACTCCTGACCGACCCTGGTGCTTCTCTGTGTGGCCTTCCCTGGCGTGGCATCGTCAGTGTGGTGTATCTCCTCCTCTCGGTAACCGTAACAAGCTCTTTTTTTAAATTACAGTCATTTCCTGATCTGTTGGCTTTTCCATACCTGAAAGTTAATGAAATCTATGTTTTGAAACACCTTGGGAAATTTATTTAGCCTCTTTGAGCCTCAGTTTTTTTCTTTTTCTATGAAATTGTTGCTCACAGGTTTCTGTATGAAAATGTGCATGAAAGGCTCAGTCCAGAGCCGGGCTTGTGGGAAGAATTCAACTGGTAGTATTGATATTATCCTTAATCAGATTATTAGTATCGTTACATAGCATGCTTCTGGAAAGCATGGGCCAAATCTGGTTCACCTCTGCATGCATCTCTAGTAGCTGACAGAGAGAAGACACTCAAAAAAAGTTTGTTGAATTTTAAGTAAGTTAAGGCGATTATTCTTCTCAGAGGTCCCTATGACTGAAATTAAAGACCTAATTAAGCAACCTGCCTTTATGAGCAGAGTGCTATGAATTAGCAGCACCTTTGCAAGATGGCTGAGCAAAACCATTCGTTCTTGGGTATATGTATTTTAATTTATTTTCTAGGTAAACACATGAACATAGCTAAACACACGAAAACAATAAAGTGACAGGACAGTTCTTCCATGTACACTTTTCTCACTCCTGCACTATAAACTATTAAGAGTTTGGAATTTGGAATATATCCTTTGAGGAAAAGAAGTTTTTAAAATGCAATAATAAATAAATGTTCTTCGCTCAGAACATGGTGTCTGCCGGGGACGAATGACTGCCACATTAAGTGGAAACAGCATGCATCCTTTATTAACAGGGCTCTTCTAAAATTGGCGCATCTTCCTTGTTTTATTCTGATTGTGAATTCCAGAGGCATACTATAGCAGGGAGTCCTGGTAAGTGAAGCGGAGCCACTCTCAGGAAGGCTTTGGACTCAAAGGACAATTAGTGAGGAATGAGATGGTCTGAATTTCTGTCCCGTATGTGCAGGCTCTGATCTGCCTCCAACGTGGATTTCTTCGCTGTGCTGGGGAAACGTTACCCAGTGCGCCAAGCAGGAAGTGTTAAGAGCAGATACTCTTGTGTCTGGGCAATCATTTCTTGGAACCTAAAATTCTCTATAATCATTTCAGAACTTATGGTGGCTCTGGGGGAACAGGATATGAGAGAGAAAAAATGTGGTGCTGTGGGAAACTCCTAAATACCATCAGCGCTGATGCTGACCAACAAGGTGATTAAGCGGTAATGGCTACAGAATTGCGCAGGGATCCCCTTCTCTCCTTAATCTTGCCTCTCAGGTTGCCCTCTTTGTGGGCTGATGCGGATTGGTTTAAAAAGGAACGTAAGTTCTCTTTTTCCAGGTCATAGAGTCTCCCTTCTTTTCTTGCTGTTTGTCTTTTCACTTGTGTTGCGACATTTAGCCCTTATTTCAATATATATTAGGGCAATAGACAAGTTTGGACCCATATCAAGAATACATACCTTCTTGAGAGCTTGATTTTTTTTTTTTTTTGGAATTTATGATTTTTTAAAGTACTTTTAAACACTGATTTTTACATGGCTGAAATTGCTTCTGTTTTTCTTTCAACAATGGCTCACTATTAGGGTTGGCCTGAAAAAATCTATAAATATTAAAATCATTACTGTGTGCTAGACACTGTGCCAAGTTTATTGCATTTATTACCTCTTATCATTACAAAAGTTCTCCAGGTTATACATACCCATGTTACAAACGAGGAAACTGAGACTTGGGTTCAGGTGGGCAGCAAAAGTCACTCAGGTATAAGTAGTGGCTTATAAACCCCACAACTTAGATATTTTTCTTTCTGCTCCATTTTGTGCTTCAAATCACTATCATTTTCAGTGAATTCCTAAGGTATGAAAAAAGCATTTATTTAACATAGACATTCACATTATTTGTGTCCTTGGGTAGATTAAAAAACAAGAAAAAAGGATAGATTTTCTGGTTGATTCAGATATGTCTAATTCCATAGCATTTCTGAGGAAAGCTGATCTTTTCCGTCTTGTCCAGACTCCAAATTGCGTGTCTAACTGGATGCTTTTTCATTTCCTGTGGAAACTTTCTCCTCGATTGTGAGGAGTCCCAGGAACGCACCAGGCCCCCTCCTGATGTCACAGTCCCCAAAGCTGAGCTAGGGTGGCAAACATTACAGGATTTCATGAAGACCTGGGATCAGGTGGGCCTTTTGATGAGGCATTTAATTTGGAGTTTAGCTTTAGCACTCTTTCACACAGCAATTACCTCTGAGTGGTTGATAATGCCTGGGGCCTAGGCCTTGAATCACCTGATGTTTGTTCTGTCTTGCTAGAGTGATTTCTTCAGCTTAGCATAGAAAACAATACAAATTATCAAACAAAGCTGCTAGAATGCCAGCGAACAAGCGCTAAGATATAAGCTATGTCTGAAAAGTTTAATAAAAGTCGCCCACAAACGGCTCATCCTAGGGATAAACAGTGAAATACAGAGGAAGGAGAGGGCTGAGTTTCTCCCCACCAGCTTTCTGGTTTGTTCCCTCTGTTAGCACCCACATGAACCAAAGGCCATTGTGGCTGTGATTTTTTTTTTCCCCCATCTCTTGTTCTTTCCTTTGTTTTTGCTTCTCAAGTGTTCAAGGCTTAAAGCAGAGGGGGTTTGCTTGTTTTTTTTTTCCCCCCAGCCTTATCGTGAAGTGTTAATGCTGAGAAACTGGAAACCTCTCAGGACTCATGCCCCTCTTTGGCTTCAGCTGTTCAGTGGTGACAATCCAAAAAGGCTATATACTGTACAATTCCAACTATATCGCATTCTAGAAAAGGCAAAAATATGGAGACAGTGAAATGATCAGTGGTTGCCAGGGTATGAGGGAAGAGAAAAGTATATAGGTAGAGCACAGAGGATTTTTAGGACAGTAAAACTATCTGTATGATACTATAATGGTGGATATATGTCATTAAATACATGTTAATATTCATAGAATATACAACTCCAGGAGTAAACCCTATTGTAACTATGGATTTGAGGTGATAATGATGGGGCAATGAAAATTCATCAGTTGTAACAAATGTGCCACTCTGGTGTGGAATGGTGATAGCAGGGGAGCTTCGTGTGTGTGTGTGTGTGTGTGTGTGTGGAGAGGGGGCAGGGCAGATGGGGCATATATGAGAACTCCCTGTACTTTCCACTCCATTATGCTGTGAATCTAGAACTGCTCTAAAATATTATTAAAAATACACACAAAGATGAAGTGTTAACAAAAATGAGAATTTTTTAATCAACATAGTTGGATGTTATTTTCTAGATATCAAGATAGATGAATGATTTATAAATAGATGGATAAGATAAATATAAGTACTTGTATAAAATTATAAAGTACATGCTATTTTAATAACAAGGTATTGACTATTCTGGGTCTTTGGCCTCTCCATATATACTTTAGAACCAGTTTGATATAGCTATAAAATAACTCGCTGTTAATTTGCCTGGGATTGCATTGAATCTGTAGCTCAAGCTGGGAAGAACTGACATCTTGACAATATTGAGTCTTCCTATTCATGAACATGGAATATCGCTCTCTTTTTTAGTTCTTTGATTTTGTTCATTAGAATTTTATAGTTTTCTTCATATAGAACTTGTATGTGTTTTGTTTGATTTATATCTAAGTAATTCATTTTGAGGGGAGGTACTAATGGAAATGGTACTGTGTTTTTAATTTCAAATTCAACTTGTTCATTGCTAGGAAAGCAGTTGACTTCTGTACTCAAGCTTTGTATCCTGCAACCTTGGTATAATCACTTATTAGTTCCAGAAGATTTTTGGTCAGTTCTTTCAGGTTTTCTGCCTAGATGATCATGATATCCATAAATAAAGACAGCTTTATTTCTTCCTTCCTAATCTGTATCTCTTTTATTTCCCTTTCTTGTCTTATTGTATTGACTATGACTTCCAGTATGATATTGAAAAGGAGTGGTGAGTGGGGACATCCTTGTCTTCTTCCTGATCTTAGTGGGAAAACATCTAGTTTCTCACCACTAAATATGATGTTAACTATAGGGTTTTTGAAGATGTTCTTTATCAAATTGAGGAAGCTCCTATCCCAAGTTTGCTAAGAGTTTTTATTATGAATGAGTGGATTTTGTCAAAGGCTTTTTTCTGCATCTGTTGATATGATCATGTAATGTTATTGACTGCCATATATTATATATTTTTTGGAATTGATACTTTTACAGTCAATTTCTCTCTGACTGATTTAATCTTCACCCCACCCCTCCCAAAGATTGACTTTGCTTCTGTTATGAGGTTAGGCTAGGGCAGATTAATTTAATCCAGTCAGGAATTGAGCTAATTTGAAATTGGGTTTCTGACTTTGAAAACTCCCTATTTCCAGTTTACCTCTATTTCTAGTGTGTGGCCCTCCTATTGTGTGGTCCTTTAAGGTTGGTTACAACTGGAAATCTGGAATACTTAACAAGGCTCTTTCTCCCTAGTGGTTCCTGAGCTCTAAGTTTTGTTGTTCATTCCTGTGAAATAGCCCAAATCCCTGCTCAGATTCTCAGTTTCTCTACCCTCTGCTCACATTCTCAAACTCTGTGCCACAACTTTGAACTAGCAAAGTCTAAAGTGAAAAAGTGGCACAAATATGGGCTTCACCTCTCTGGGATTCCCCTCACTCTATGCTTTTAGCCCTGGACTAACTTTTTGCTTTGTTTTGTTTTTAATCTCCAGTAGTGAATTTAAATATATTTAATAGTATATTCATGTTTTTATTTATTGAAGGAGAATTGGTCTGAATTGTTTGTCCACCAGTGCCAGAAATGGGATTTTTGTTCTTTGTTTTTGAAAGATATTTTAGCTAGGCAAAATTTTTTTGACTGTCTTTTTTCTCAGAACTTTGAAGTCATTGCTGTTGTCTCTGACATTGAATAATGCTGGGAGAAATCTCAGTCTCACCTTGACAATGGATTTGAGTTTTCTGCTTAGGTACCTAGCCTAGGTATCTAAAAATAACTTTTCTGTTCCTGACCTTTTACAGATTGTCTAGTGTATGTCTTTGTAAAAAGCTTTTAGGATACGTTTTTCTTAAAAATGAAATAGAAATTGTTTGATATACACATTTTTGTCTTTAGAAATTAAAGTATTCTTGCATTATATTTTTCCTATTTCTTGTAGTATTCTCTACCAGTTAACATTGTGGTATACTGTTGCCTGTTGAATTTCTTTAACTTATTTTTACTATCTTTGTCTTTTTTATTTTCTGTGTTTATATGTTTTACATATATTGATACATATATAGATGTTTTACATCTATGTCAGTAATTTGACTAACAGAAATTTTCTGTTACTTTCTAATTTAAATGCATAATGTTTTTGGTTTTCTTTCTCATAATAATGGTTTTTGTACTAGTTCCCTTTTTATGCATCATTTTGTTTTAATATGTTGTCTTTTGAGTTCTTTTTGCACTGAGATTTTATAATTTGAAACAATGAGAGACATTTACTTCTAATCTTTGAATTATATTTTCATCTGTCATGGACTTCTATTTGCTTACACAGTGCATTTGTTAAGGTAATGCTAGCTGCCATAACAAAGAAATAAAAAATATCTATAACGTTTCATATGCAATATGTTTATCTCTTATATGGGCATTCCTGAGAGTAGACAGCTCTGACAGGTTTCTTCCCAAGAACCCAAGCTCTTTCTCTGTTGTGGCTTTACCGTTTTCAACACATAATTTTCAGAGTCAACATATTTGTCTGTATCAAGCTGGTAAAATGCAAGCAACCATATTGTATCTAATGTGGAATTTTTGAATGGGCCAGTTCTTCCTTCTTCCTTTCACCCTCCCTTCTCTTTCTTTCTTCTTCCTTCATCCTGTCTTTTCCTTTTATTTTGTCTTTAGGGTAGCCTACTAGCAAAGGTTGCTTTATTTTCTATTTTGCTTCTTTTTGGGAGTCTGTATCTACACATTCTATTTCTTCTGATAAATTGTGGTTAACTTTTAGACACGCCCCATAGAAGTATATCTTTGCTTTATTATTTTATTTTTATTTTTCATCATGAGCTATAGTGAGATCTGAATACTTTGTATTATTTCCATTTTTCTGCAGCCTGAGGAAATGGCAAAGAAATGGGTAAAACTTAGCTGAGGTGGTGTGTATTCTTAGTTGGAATGGCTTTAATCTGTTCTCTCTCCTGAGACTTGCATAACGGAAATAATGAAGTAGTAACATTTATTACTGTGGCTAGGGTGAACTGGTTACACCATTCTGATGGGAATAGACCAGAGAGATTGGTTTTCCAGAATTCATTACACTTAATCTAGGTGGGGGAGGGAGGGATGCACTATTTCCTTGGCAACACACCTTTATATAGCCCTCAGGCCTTTCCATCTCCACAAGAAGGTTAGTTCCCTACTTTACTTTTTTCAATTACCTATTATAGGGATTTACAGTCTTCTTTCCAGTATTCTTGCCATTATAATCCAGAATTTCCAAAGTGTTCTCAAGTATGCAAGTTGTTCAGTTCCTCTGGATCCTTAGAAGCTAGAGTAAATATCCATTACCATACAGTCACACAAAGCAAAATAGGCATGTCACCTCATGTCCCCTGACTATAAACAGGGCAACAAATAATAGATTCCTGATAGATAAGAAGCCACCTTACTGTAAAAATAAATGTTCTACCTACATCTATCTCTAATAAAGGAAAAGTGATTCCTAAATCTTATTCCCTCTAATTAGGCTTTTAAATTATTTCCTTTTGCCAAAGCCACACAGAAAACTTAGGGCTCCCCTAAAGAAAAGATTGCCTTGGATAAATTGGATCTAGCCTGGCATTAAGTGAGGGTTTCTACCTCAAAACTCTACTTTTGGCAACACAAATAATATATTTAAGGGTAAGACATTTATAGTCAATTTAGATTTATTAATGAAAAAAAAAAGAAACAACTTATGTTCTCCAATAGAGAAACAATTATGTAAACAATTGTAGTTCTCAATCATGGAAGGATTGTGATGCCTAAAAATGCTTAAGTAGTTGTAAATGACATAGCAAAAACTGTGATAAAATGTCATACCAAGTTGTCAACTCTGCAAAGTCAGATACAATGTCTGCTCTTCACCATTTTATCCCTATGCCTATTACAGTGTCTGGCTGTGTAAATGGACTGGAGGAGCAAATAAATGAAAGGTCACATCTGACTATAGTTGACCCTTGAACAGGGGGGTGGCAGCGCTGACCCCCCCACAGTTAAAAATCTGCGTATAACTTTAGAGTCAGCCCTCCATATCCAAGGTTCCACATCTGCAGACTCAACCACCCACAGACCCACAGATCATGTAGCACTACAGTCCTTTAATTTTTTTTTTTTTTTGGATTTGCTTTTGTGTAAACTTTTTCTGTGTAACAAATTACCCCAGAACTTCGTGGTAAAATTTACTATCACACACTTTCTGTGGGTCAGGAACCTGGGCATAGTTTAGCATGTGCCTCTGACTCAAGGTCTCTTAAGGGGTTGCAGACACACTGTCAGCTAGGCTGGAGGTCTTATATGAAGACTTCACTGGTGAAAGATTCATTTCCAAGCTCACTCATGTTCTTGGTAGGATTCAGTTCCTTCCAGGTTGTTGAACTGAGGGCCTCAGTTCCTCACTGGCTGTTGGCCAGAGATACCTTTAATTCCTTGACACATGGGCTCCTCCATTGGGTACAGTACGTATTTATTGAAAAAATCCACATATAAGCAGATCCATGTAGTTCAAACCCATGTTCAAGGTCAACTGTACTTTCCTGCAAGAAAAGGCAGATCAGGTGATAGGTGCTCAATTCCAAGACACCACTTCCAAATAGAGGTACATATCTAAAGGACACTACCTAAGATACTACACAAATTAACTTTTTTTCTCTGAATGGAATTTGAAATTTTTGAGTCTTCTTAATGAATTCAGTCCATTTAAAAATCTCAAAAGAAATATACATCACATTGAAATTCTACCAAGTTCTAAGCAGCCACATTCTTTTTTTCTTAGCTCCTAATTACTATAAAATTTTAACAAGTAGTTCACACATTCAAAATTCTGTGCTCTGCTCTTCAGATACCCCAAATCCTTTAATCATCTCAGCACTGCCAGCTGTGTCAGCACAGAACCAGGGAGGAGTACCATAGCCAATGAGGAGTGGAGTGGCCCAGGGCTTCCTTCTTTCAAGCCTAGAGTAGCAAAGTAAAGCACAGTCACAAAGCTTGGGTGTGTTTTTCAAAGACCAACCGAATATTTAATGAAAGGGGAAAGTTTTCATTAAGCTGAAGAATCAGAGAAACCAAAAAAGTTTGAGACATTTCTCTTTTAGAAGAGTCAGGAAATAGCAAATTTGAAATTAAAGAATGTTTAGCGTTTTCGATACATGGTCAGGTATTTTTAAAATACCAACTCTGCAAAGTTACCTGTAAGAGTACAAAGAAGGAGAACAGTATGACAGTTTTCATTTCTCAGCACTTCAAAGTTTATTCATCTGATCATCACAATTTTGTGAATTATTTGACTTATACTCAATGAACTAATAATTCATAAGAGATATGTTGTCCATTCATTCATTCATTTATTCATTCAGCAGATCAGTGTAGAGTTGCTTTCTAAGCAGAGGACAAAAATACACATCCAGACCATGCTGTGCACAGGCAGACAAATGAACAGATAAGTAAGTGCAGTAAAATTCTGGCTGGCTATCAGCAAAAGACACATAGTTTGATCCCTACCTCATTCTGTGAAGTAAAATAAATCCAAAATATTCGTGTGGCATTGCTTAAAATGTATACAGAAAGACTCAGCTTAAATGTTTATGCCTCACCTTTTGAATGGTGGGAACAGATAAAAATAGTTAAGCAGGAAACATGCTATTATATGTAAAGACTTCAAGTTCTTCCAGCTTTTCTAGGGGCCAGCCAGCAGAGGGAGAGGAGTGTGATTATCTGTTTGCATCCCAGCTCTGCTTCTTTCCAGCTGGGCGAACTTGGCTAAATTATTCAATTCCACATACCTCATCATCCTGCAATTTGAGCAGTAATAGCACTTAGAGGGTTTGTGTGGGAATTACATCACGTTAAGATACCTAAAGAACTTATGGGCTTCCCTGGTGGCGCAGTGGTTGCGCGTCCGCCTGCCGATGCAGGGGAACCGGGTTCGCGCCCCGGTCTGGGAGGATCCCA
>NC_041215.1:45219053-45229649 GCF_002837175.3 Physeter macrocephalus | reverse complement strand
CGGGTTCGCGGCCCGGTCTGGGAGGATCCCACATGCCGCGGAGCGGCTGGGCCCGTGAGCCATGGCCGCTGCGCCTGCGCTTCCAGGGCCTGTGCTCCGCAACGGGAGAGACCGCAGCAGAGAGAGGCCCGCATACCACAAAAAAAAAAAAAAAAAAAAAAAGAACTTAGAATGTTGCCTGGCCCATAAAAAGTGGTATATAAGTAAAAGCTATTATTACTTGAGATAACATCATTTCATAAATGAAACACACAGTCTGAGCACAATAATGTAAAAACTATATATATAAGTAAATGCACATATAAAACCATTTCTGAAGCATATAAATTCAACTGTTAACCATAATTAACCTTTGAGTGAAGACTAGGGGTGTGAGGAATTTTTTTGACAATGAGAAGCTTTCCAATTGTCCCAGCAACATGTATTGAAAAGACTTATTTCCCTCACTGAATGTTCATGGCACTCTTGCTGAAAATAAGTTGACCACAGACACATGGGTTTATTTCTGGACTCTTGCTTCTATTCCACTGATCTTTATATCCTTATGTCAGTATCACACTGTCTTGATTACTCCAGCTTTGTAGTAAGTTTTGAAATGGGGAAGAGTGAGTCTTCCAATTTTGTTCTTTTTAAAGATTATTTTGGCTACTCTGCATCACTTCCAATTCCATATGAATGTTAAAATCACCTTGACAGTTTCTTCAAGAAATCATCTAAGATTTTAACAGGGATTACCTTGAATTTCTAGATCAATTTGAGGAATATTGTCGTCTTAATAATAATAAGTCTTCCAATCCATGAACATGAGATGTTTTTTCCTTTTTATTTAGATCTTTAATTTCTATCAACATTATTTTGTATATATTGTGAGTATATATTGTGCACTTCTTTTGTTAAACTTATACCTGAGTATTCTTTGTAACGCTGTTGTAAATGGAATTGTTTTATTTGATTGTTCATTGCAAGTATATAAAAATCCAATTGCTTTTTTGTATATTGATCTTGTATCCTGCAATCTAGTCAAACTCACTTATTCTAATAGTTTTCAAGTAGATTCCTAAAGAATTTCTGTGTATATAGTCATGTCATCTACAAGTAGATACAACTTTACTTCTTCTTTCCAATTTAGATGCCATTTATTTCGTGCCTAATTTTCCTGGCTCGAACCTCCATCACAATGGAGGCAAGAGTGGACATCCTTGTCTAGTTCCTGGTCTTAGGGGGAAGAAACCAGTCTTTCACCATTTCGTTTGATGACAGCTATATATTTTTCATAGATGCGGTGGATCAGGTTGAAGTTCCCTTCTATTCCTACTTTTCTGAATGTTTCTTTAATCATGAAAGAGGGTTGGGTTTTGTCAAATTCTTCTTCTGTATTGATTGAGATGATCATGTGGGGTTTTTTTGTTTGTTTATGCTTTTTTATTGATAATAGTGTGTTAATTTTCAAATGATAAATCAACCTTGCATTTCTGGGACAAATCCCACTTATTCATGGTGTATAATTCTTTTCATATGTTGCAATTTGGTTTGCTTGTATTTTGTTGAGGATTTTGATGTCCATATTCATGAGAAATTTATTTGTAATATTCTTTATCTGTTTTTGGAATCGGGGTAATATCAACCACATAAAACAAATTGAAGTGTGTTCCTTTCTATATTTTGGTATACCTCATGAAGAATTGGTATTAATACTTTAAATGTTTGGTTAAATTCAGCCATGAAGCCATCTGTTCCTGGGCTTTAATTTGTTGATAATTTTTCTATTACTAATTGAATCTCATTACTGTAGATTTACTTAGATTGTCTCTTTCTTCTTGCATCAGTTTTAGGAGTTTGTGACTTTTTAGGAAATGTGTTCATTTCTTCTTAGTTATTAAAAAATAACTATACAGCTTTTCATAGTATTTAATTTTTTTGTGTTTCTGTAAGATCAGTCATAATATTCCCTCTTTCATTTCTAATTCTAGTAATTTGAGTCTTCTGGGGTTTTTTTCTTAGTTAATCTAGCTAAAGGTATGTGAATTCTGTTGATCTTTTCAAAGAATCTGCTGTTGGTTTCATTGATTTTTTTAATATTTTGCTATTTTCTACTTCATTAAAATCTACTCTAATCGTTAGTATTTACTTGTTTCAGCTTGGTTTAGGTTTAGATTTCTCTTTTTTTTTTTTTTTTGATCAGTTGCTAAAGTGAAGGGTTATGCTATTAGGCTGAGATGTTTTTAAAATAGAATTTCCCCTAAAGATTGCTTTAGCTGCATCCCATAAGTGTTGATATGTTGTGTCTTCACTTTCACTAATCTCAAAGTATCTTCTAACTTCTTTGTATTCATGTGACCCGCTGGTTGTTTAGGAGTGTGTTTTTAAATTTCCACATATTTTTGATTGATCCAGTTTCCTTTCTGTTATTTCTAAATTATGCATATTTTACCACAAAACCAATAGACAAGATGGGATGAAATACTGAAAATATCCTATTAACTAAAAGACTACAGTAGTCAAATAGTGACATGTTAGACTTACACCCAGTCATAGCAATAATTACATTAAATATAAATCAACAGAACACGTCAATTAAAAAGCAGAGATTATCAGATTAGATAAAAAGCAAGATACAACTTTATGATGTTGATATTAGGTACTATAAATATAGATACTTTAGGTATCATTAAATATAAAGACATTAAAAGTAAAGAACAAAAAATATATATTATGCAAATATCAAGCATAATACAGCCAGTATGACTGCATTAATATCAGACAAACCAAACTTCAAGACAAGGGATATAACCATGGAAAAATAAGGCAGTGTTATAATTATAAAAGAGGGAAAATCCTTTATATAAACATGTATGCATTTAATAGAATTTCAAAATATATAAAGCCAAAAAAATAAAAGTTAGAACTAAAAAGAAAATAAGCAAGTCCACAAATACCTTTGGATATTTTAACACTTCTTGCTAACTGATAGCAAAATCCAATAAATGATTAAGTGTACAGAAGATCTGAGTAACACTTGGATTTTTCTAAGGTTAGGTTTCCTGAGAAACAGACTCAGACAGATGTTAGTGCACAAAAATGTAATGAAGACTACGTCTGTAAACAACTTTAAAAAAGTGAAAGAAGCAGAATTGAACAGAGAACCAAACTGCTACAATATAAAATCAAGTATGGTCTTGGTGTAAGGATAGACAAATACTACAGTCAGAAATGACCAATACATATACAGTTCAATAGGTAGCTGATGATGCCAGGATAACTCAATGAGAAAAGGGTGGTCTTGCTGACAAATGTGATTTGAAAAGCTGGTTATCCATATAGGAAAAAATGAGCATAGATAAATATAGCATATTTTTATATCTGTCATGACAAAGGACTTTTGTCCAGCATATCAAAACTATTATGAATCAATTTTAAGAAGAAAATAAATTTAAAATGATAAAAGTCTTGAACAGGCACTTTTCAAAATATAATAATGGCTTATAGGCACATATTGTTCAACTTTATTAGTTGTCAGGAAAATGCACACTGAAATCATAATGAAAAATGGAATCAAAAAGAAATTTAATACATTACTTTTTAATTCTTGAAAAAGAAAATTAAAGATGAAATCTCAAATCAGAAATTGAAGCTAAGACACCATGGATGAAGTCATGGTTTAAAAAAATTTTGAATTTTTTAAAATATAGAATTAAAATTAAATGATTGTATAAACTATGGTCATGGTATAGAACATAAATTTTTAAGTTTGATCATGAAAATATGCACATATTAGGATCAGAAGTGGGAAGAGAACGTTAAACACTTTAATTTCATCAGCTTTTATATAAACGACATTCTAGCTATTGTAGGTAAATTTTTGCTACAGATGTCAACTAGATGCTTATAGATATACAAGTAAAATACTTTCTGGTCAAAATTCTCAAAATAATTATTTTTCTATACATATATGAAATAACTGTAAATTTGATGAGGTAGCCCAAGGATGCATTTATGTTGAAGTACCATGCTCAAAATCATCGTCAGGCTCAATGATGAAAGGCGTGCCTTAGAGTCTGTGGAGGTTTTTCATGTACCTACATACGAACAAGTTCTGTTAACGAGAGAGCATTCGTAAGTCCAATTTGTTCGTAAGTCCAACAAAGTTAGCCTAGGTACCCAACTAACACAATCAGCTGTATAGTACTGTACTGTAATAGGTTTATAATACTTTTCACACAAATAATACATAAAAACAAACAAAAAATAAAACATTTTAAATCTTAAGTACAGTACCTTAAAGTACAGTAGTACAGTACAACAGCTGGCATACAGGGGCTGGCATTGAGTGAACAGTCAAGAAGAGTTACTGACTGGGGGAGGGAGAGGAGGTGGGGGATGGTAGAGCTGAAGGATCCTCAGCAATAGGAGACAGAGGGCAAGCTGCAATTTCACTCACGCCTGACGTTGACAGAAAGCACGTTCACATCTTTGAAAGTGTGGAACTTGAAGGTTCATATGTAGGGGACTTACTGTATATGAAAACTGAATATTTAAATAAAGTAGTGAAACAAAGGTAGAAAAAAAAAATCCCCAGAAAACCGAGATACCAACAACAAGGTTACAGGAATATATCATGTATTTGAAATAAGTTTGGAACTGGCAGAAACTAAAGAATTTCTGCTAAACTCAGCAACATACGTATATGTGAATATTCTAAGAGTTTTGCCATCATCAGTATGAGTTGGCTCCAAACTCCCAATCTCTATATGCTTCTATTACAAGTTACATATTCCCTGAAGGAAAACGCTAATGGGCCCATCTTGGATCAGGATATTTGGCTGTGGACAAGAAGAGAGGGTGATATTAAGCAGACCTGGGCTAGTAGCACCCTCTCCAGTATTCTCAGAGAAGAGGAAATAGTTTTGAGCTGGGAAGACACACCAAGATATGCATACTGCATCAAATGTCCAGTTTTCTTTTATTATTCTCCATCTTTTATTCCCAATTTAGAACATTTGTTATTTCTTTTGTTGAAATTACCTTCTTGCATGTATCTCAGAAAAAGCCAGACAGGATTTATCTAGTCCCATGCAAGTCATTTTTCTCCAGTTGTTCTAATGGTGATAACAGTTTTCTTAAAACATGTATTTGAAGAATCATCTAGATCAATTAAATAAAAAACTAAAAATAAGACTTTTCACATTGTTTCTCTATGAGTCTTACATCATTAAATTAAAAATCAGTTTTAGGCTTACATTGAGTAAGCCCAGTGTAGCTCTCAAATAATTACTAGGTAGGTCATGTGAAATTAATTTTTTTAAAGTTACATTATGAGGCAATTAATTTTATCTCAGTTACCTAGATTTGTCCAAAGAAATTCTTGAACCTTAATTATTTGCCACATACTGTCAAATTCAACAATTCTATAGCATTAAATCAAGAAAGTAAACAACTTTATAAAGATATACGTATTAGGAGTAAAAATATTAATTGCAATTTATCAGTTTCTCATTGTTAATATTTCATTGCTGGCTTCATGAGGAAATTAGATTTAATAATCCATATAGTTTTCTCATGCTACCATTTATAAAAATGGTACAGTAGAAGGATCATTGGCTTTAGGACTAGACAAACTGAATTCAAATCTTAATTCTGCTCTTTTAGCAGGCATATAATTGTCTTCAATTTCCTTAGCCACGGTGATCTCATTTGAGTCACATATAATAGAAAAATGATGTATAACATGATTTGTTATGAAATAAATTGATAATGAATATATTAAGGCAGAACCTCACACATAGTGGTTGTTTCATAAATGGTTACACTTATAAGTTTTTCTTATAAGATATGAGAAGGAATGAACAGAGAAATGCTGACACATGGCTGAACATAAAGGATAGTGAATGAATCCTTAAGAAGGGGGAGGGGAGAGAATGAGAATGAATAGAGAGAATTTTATGATTAATAGTAGGAGACATCAACAAAGGTATGGAATAGACAATCTTAAAAACAGCAAATGGAAAACAAGAGGAAAAGCTAATAGTTTTCTATTTCCAGAAGCTGTATTCTTCTTCAAATATACAGAATCTGTGGTGCTTTAGAAATAACAAAATGCTCTTTGATAATTTTATCTACGTTCTGTGGTGATAAATAACCTTTCTTACTGCCCCTATGTCAGATAACTTAGACTAAGTATCAAATAACTCCCTAAATCTCAGTGACTTCAACAGAACTTTCATTTTTGCTCAAGTTATATGTTCATTTGGGGTTAAATTTAACTCCTTTTCTTCATTCTGGGACACAGGATGAAGGAATGACCCCCATTTGGGACATTTCCAATTCATGGCAGAGGAAGAAGGGAACAATGACAGAAGGACATGATAGTTCCAAAAGCTTCTACTCATCAATAATACCCATCACTTCTGCTCACATTTATTGGGCAAAACAAGTTATGGATAAGACCGAAGTTAATAATTTGGGATATTTAGTCTTCCCACAGGAAAAGTAGAGAATATGTTGTGTAGTAATATAATAATCTAAAAGAGGCTCCATCCCTTTCTCCTCTTCCAAAAAAAATCTTATGGATTAGATAAGTACTTAAATACTGCTATGGACGTAATTTGATACTTTGCTTTTTGTTAGCAGTAGAATGCAGCATCCTTTCACTGTATGTCAGGTATATCCTAAACAAATAAGAATTCTCTCAAGTGTCTGGTGATGATCTCAAGATATATAAAGGGTTGAACATTGGCCTTTATCATGCTATCAAAATATTATCTTTAGCTGACATGAATTGTTATACTACCAAAATATTTGGAGAACTGTTGAAACCCAATTCTAAAGAAATTTTCTGAAGTCTAAAACATGTAAGAGTTAGGAAAAAAAAAACTTTAGAAGGAAATAGAGAAAACTAGCCTTGTTAGTTCAGCAAGTTCATCGCTGACATCTACTGGGTAGAAAATTAAACCAAAAATTGAGTCAGCTTAGAACTGTTGTTCTGATTGGCATGTGTTGTATTAAAAAAAATTCTAGAATTGGCTATTAATTTTGGGGGGGGAACCCATCCAATTACACTTGGAAGTCACTCTTTTATGGTATTACTATAGCTATGGCAAAAAAAACCCCCACTATTTCACAGTAATAGTTTATTGAAAAATTTGACCAATCGCTCTGTCGGTATACATTAAGCTTTCCTGTGTGCTAAGCATTGTGATATGCATGGGAATGATCTCTAACAGCTTCCAGTATTAAGGTTACTCACTGTATTAGAAACTTGATTAGCTACCTATGTATAATGTTTCACCTTGCCTTATTGTCATGAATTCTGAAGGTTCTGAGATTTTACTCTTCTTGCAGACTAGCAAGTTAACCTGCCACAGTTTTATGGATGCTGGTAGATTACAGAGACTCCTGGTTCAGAAAAGGACTGTTTATTACTCATAGTAATAGTGATAGCTAGAGTAGTTCCCTTTTTTTTTTTCTTTTTGCACTGTGAGTCCAAATCCCAATTCCTATGTGGTTACGTGAAGAGGAACAGAAAGCACTTGCACATGTTTCACAGGAGAGAAACTGTGATTAGAACCCTAATATTTTGTAATAGGAACTAAGCATGCCTGTCCTTTGCTCCAGTGGGAAATGCTACTGTCATTATATTTGAGAGTGAGCATGTTTTCTCTTAGCTCTGGTGTGGGGGGGAACACTGTATTTTCAACGCTGTTCTCTCTACAAACATCTTTAAAAGGACCAGAATAAATGACTGTAAATTCCTCCTTTTATAAGACATACAAAAATATGAGAGGTCCCTGGAGAATTCTTTCCCAACAGTATCTGCTCCTCATTGGTACTCATCTTGTCTTCTGGTGAATTTCCCCATGAGTACGCCACGTTTTTCATGCTTATTGATCTGAACAATGTAGGCTGGGACCAAGTCCATTGATTTGCTTTATACGCCTTAGCTATTTACTGTAGTTACAGTTGATTTTACGTTTTTTTTGTCTTTTAACCTTCATACTAGCTTTTTTAAGTGGTGGATCCACTGTGCTTACCATATATTTGCCTTTAGTAGTAAGATTTTTTTTCTTTCATATATTTTCTTATTTCTAGTTATGGCCTTTTTGTGCTTAAAGAAGCCCTTTTAATATTTATTGTAAGGCTGGTTTCATGGTGATGAACTCCTTTAGGTTTTGCTTGTCCTGGAATTCTCTCTCTCCAATTCTGAATGATAACCTGACCAGGTTGAGTATGCTAGATTGTAGCTTTTTTCCTTTCAGCACTTTAAATGTTATCACACTGAATGAAGGAGGTGGGAGAGTTGGGTGAAATAGGTCAAGAGGATTAGGAGGTACAAACTACTAGTTATAAAATTATAAAATAAGTCACAGGGATGTAGTGTACAGCTCTGGGAAAATAATAATATAATAGCTTTGTAGGGTGTGTAATATATAAAAATATCACTATGTTGTACATCTGAAATTAATGTAATGTTGTAAGTCAACTATACTTCAATAAAAGATAAGAAAAAGAATGCATCACCAGGACTCCAACTAGCAGGAGGCAGGCAATCTGCAATATTGACCATTCCCCACAGCTGGACTCAGCCAGCTGAATGAATTCTGTAAATCTTCAGGGTCTATTATAGAAATTCAAGTGATTTTCTTAAAAATATGCATTGACCTTTCTACTTGGTCCAAAATCGTAATCCAGGTACAATAAGGGGCATCAGTGATTTCAAGTTTCATCTTGTCACACAAAGAGGAAGTCTATGGCAATTCTATCCCATATCACAGCTCTGGCCATTGAGTTGTTGCTTACCTGAATGAATTTTAGAGCGAGATGGTATTATTGATCATGTCAGCCAAGTTAAGGGCCAATTTCATACAATCTTTCCTAACTGTATATCTCCCATTATAAGAATAACTGCCCACAGGGTGTGTATAAATAATGAGCCATTTATCTCAAGAAATCTCCTGAGTAAGTAAGGGTGACCAAATTTGGGGGAGATTTCCACAGTCATCTGAGCGTTATATGGTCTACTGATAGTGTTTTCTTAAATACTTGAAGGTCTTCTGAGGTCAAGTCATCGTGCTTTCAGGAGGAAGTCAAGTTAAAGCCTGACTTACACACAAGAAGCAAATGGACATGGTACCCTTGGGAATAAAGTGCTATTTACAATTGTTGGTGCCCCCAAAGTAAAACCTCCATTGGTCAGGGTCACAGGTTAACAGGGCATCCAGCATGGTCATTTGTTTAGTCGATAGATCTTAGGATCCCCAGCTCAGTTAAATTAGGACTTGTTTCAGTTATATTTGGAGGAACTGCTTGAGGGAAGCCTGTCCCGTTTGTCTGTGCTACCAGTTGGGAGAAATTAACCTCATGGGACTGAGAAAGGGCTTTAAGAATGGAGGTGGGGGCTTCCCTGGTGGCGCAGTGGTTGAGAGTCCGCCTGCCGATGCAGGGGACACAGGTTCGTGCCCCGGGCTGGGAGGATCCCACGTGCCGCAGAGCAGTTGGGCCCGTGAGCCATGGCCTCTGAGCCTGTGCATCCGGAGCCCGTGCTCCGCAACGGGAGAGGCCACAACAGTGAGAGGCCCGCGTACCGCAAAAAAAAAAAAAAAAAAAAAAAAAAAAAATGGAGGTGGGAAAAAGATCCAGATGTGTTGACAGATGTACTAAATGGGAGATATAGGAGATGCTTTTTTCCAATAGACTTCTCAGTGAGGTTAAGAAAGATGGTGATCAAATCATGGTCACAGATACCTGGTGGGGGATGGAGGATGGTACCTCAAGTGGTCAGTTCAATTTAAAGCTCTTACAGCATTTTTGGAGGACAAAATCAGGAAATTTTCCTTTGTGAAAAGGCTCTAGAGGTAGTTCTGAAAAACAAAGATTGTTAACATTCCTCCCTTCTGGTGTCTGAGCCGTTTCTCGCTCTGGTGCCAGGATGTTGTTCTCTCTCCACTGCTGCAAAATCAGTGTGCCCCATTTCATTATCAGTAACTTCACTTTTTTTTTTTTTTTTTTTTTTTAACGATCATCCCCTACTCACAGCTAGACTTCTCATTGAGAAAGGCCATGTATGAGAAAAAAGGGCATTTTTACAAAATTACAGAAACCTATTATGTTCCCCAGTTTGGCCTGGATGGGCCACTGCAGGGGCACTCAGTGAGCAATGTAGTCAACCATTATCCTGATAAAGGACAATGTCAGTCCAACAAGAGAGCTCAAGTGGTTGAACCAGAATTAAGCTTATGTCCTTTATGCCCCCTTTTGGCTGGGCTGCCATCCAAAGAGTATACCAACCAAGCTGGCCTGGGCTTTCCCTTAGCGGAAGGTAAAAAGCTTCATGCCCAGGAATGGTAAGGGAGGAATTCTGAATTTTTAAAATAGGTTTGTATAACCTTCTATCCCATTGATTTTGATCATTACCCAAGAAACAGCTGAAAGGAGATGATACCTTTCTGGGGATAGTTGCATTAAGTGTCCAAACTGCCTTACTCTAAGGTAGGTTGGAGCAGGAAGAAATGAGAAAGGTAGAATTAAAAGATGACAAACATGGGCTTCCCTGGTGGCGCAGTGGTTGAGAGTCCGCCTGCCGATGCAGGGGACACGGGTTCG
>NC_041215.1:45217090-45218884 GCF_002837175.3 Physeter macrocephalus | reverse complement strand
GACCCTGTGCTCTGAAACGGGAAAGGCCACAAAAGTGAGAGGCCTGCGTACCACAAAAAAAAAAAAAAAAAAAAAAAAAAAAAGGACAAACAATTTCAGGGAATGATTTCGCAATGCACAATATCTGATATATGTGGATGGAAGGAAACATTGAAATTTCATCAAACATCTTGATAATCAACTCACTAAGTGATTTTTTTGTGATTAAAAAAACAGTTATTAGACTGCAAATAATTGGCCAAATTATTTGGCCAATTAAAATATGCATTTCCCATTATAAGCTGAAACCCAATGGTGCTGTTCAACCTCAGCACCAGCTATGAAGAACCAAAATGGATGCGATCGCTCTCTTTGGTGGGTAATACTTGCCTTGGTGAACCTTCTTATTTTTTACTGGCCATTGGGCTCTTGCCAATGGCCTAGCTGTTTGGTTTACCACTTGGTACATTACATACTGGTAGACTAAAGTAAACCCTCTTTGGGGCCACAAACTGTGAAAACAAATCATGGCTATTAATGGGGCCATCTTGGTTACTCATGTAGATGACCATGGTCAGGGTCCGTTCTTTGATAAGACTGATTGCTAGAGCTTGTGCTATTCAGATTGCCATCACTGCTGCCTGAATTCAGCATCATACCAGATAGGACAACACAGCCACCATCATAGGCTGGGCACAATTTCAAAGATTCCTTTTTTTATGCACCACTTTTTTAATATATAAATTTATTTATTTTTGGCTGCGTTGGGTCTTCGTTGCTGCACACAGCCTTTCTCTAGTTGCGGCAAGCAGGGGCTACTCTTCATTGCAGTGTGTGGGCTTCTCATTGCAGTTGCTTCTCTCGTTGCAGAGCACAGGCTCTAGGCACATGGGCTTCAGTAGTTGTGGCACATGGGCTCAGTAGTTGTGTCTCACAGGCTCTAGAGTGCAGTTGTGCTCTCAATACACTGCCTGGGCTGTGTGTCTTTGGTGTGATGGTTGCTTCAGACAATGGAGTTGCTGAAGCAACTTCAGACAGACGTTGCTTCAGACAGCGGAGTAAAGGATAAAGATTCCCCCAAAGTGATAATTGTCAGGTTAATGTAATGCCAAGTTGCTGCCCAGGACAGACTTACCAATTCCATTTGGCAAGTGAGACTTGATGGGCCCTTTCACAACCTGTTAGCTGTTGAGTCTAAACTGACCCATGTCAAGATGGGACTATTGGGCTGGAGAGTCATTAAAGCCAACATAGGACCAATGTTCAGTATCAACAAGAACCCGATAGCAAGCCAGTAGCTGCTTTTCCTTAAGAATGTTCCTGGTAGCCATGGGAAGAAGTGGCAAGTCCAAAACCCAAAGGAATGCCTGCAGATGGAAGCTGTCTCTCTTTGCAAGGGGATCCAAACGACAGAATCATCATTTACAGAGATTTGTAGCTTAAAGCGTCATTAGAGAAATCCAAGCAAGGTGAATATAATGAAAGCTATACCCAGGCACAAACATAGCCAACCTGCTGAAATCTAGGGATTAAAAAGAAATTCTTTAAAGAAATAAGAGAAAAAGTGATACATAAAGAATAATAACCATAATAACCAACTTCTTGTCAGGAAAAGGTCAGCAGAAAATGGAAGGGCATCATTAAATTGCTGAAAGAAAAAAAAATTCTTTATCTGGAAAAACTATCCTTCAAACCAGAGGGCAAAATAAAAACATTTTTGATTAAAAAAAAAGTAAATGGGAGTGTTTTCTTAATTTCACTCTCAGATTTTTCATCATTGGTGTATAAGAATGCCAGAGATTTCTGTGCATTAAT
>NC_041215.1:45213711-45216522 GCF_002837175.3 Physeter macrocephalus | reverse complement strand
TCTGGAGCCTGTGCTCTGCAACGGGAAAGGCCACAACAGTGAGAGGCCTGCGTACCACAAAAAAAAAAAAAAAAAAAAAAAAAAAAAGGACAAACAATTTCAGGGAATGATTTCGCAATGCACAATATCTGATATATGTGGATGGAAGGAAACATTGAAATTTCATCAAACATCTTGATAATCAACTCACTAAGTGATTTTTTTGTGATTAAAAAAACAGTTATTAGACTGCAAATAATTGGCCAAATTATTTGGCCAATTAAAATATGCATTTCCCATTATAAGCTGAAACCCAATGGTGCTGTTCAACCTCAGCACCAGCTATGAAGAACCAAAATGGATGCGATCGCTCTCTTTGGTGGGTAATACTTGCCTTGGTGAACCTTCTTATTTTTTACTGGCCATTGGGCTCTTGCCAATGGCCTAGCTGTTTGGTTTACCACTTGGTACATTACATACTGGTAGACTAAAGTAAACCCTCTTTGGGGCCACAAACTGTGAAAACAAATCATGGCTATTAATGGGGCCATCTTGGTTACTCATGTAGATGACCATGGTCAGGGTCCGTTCTTTGATAAGACTGATTGCTAGAGCTTGTGCTATTCAGATTGCCATCACTGCTGCCTGAATTCAGCATCATACCAGATAGGACAACACAGCCACCATCATAGGCTGGGCACAATTTCAAAGATTCCTTTTTTTATGCACCACTTTTTTAATATATAAATTTATTTATTTTTGGCTGCGTTGGGTCTTCGTTGCTGCACACAGCCTTTCTCTAGTTGCGGCAAGCAGGGGCTACTCTTCATTGCAGTGTGTGGGCTTCTCATTGCAGTTGCTTCTCTCGTTGCAGAGCACAGGCTCTAGGCACATGGGCTTCAGTAGTTGTGGCACATGGGCTCAGTAGTTGTGTCTCACAGGCTCTAGAGTGCAGTTGTGCTCTCAATACACTGCCTGGGCTGTGTGTCTTTGGTGTGATGGTTGCTTCAGACAATGGAGTTGCTGAAGCAACTTCAGACAGACGTTGCTTCAGACAGCGGAGTAAAGGATAAAGATTCCCCCAAAGTGATAATTGTCAGGTTAATGTAATGCCAAGTTGCTGCCCAGGACAGACTTACCAATTCCATTTGGCAAGTGAGACTTGATGGGCCCTTTCACAACCTGTTAGCTGTTGAGTCTAAACTGACCCATGTCAAGATGGGACTATTGGGCTGGAGAGTCATTAAAGCCAACATAGGACCAATGTTCAGTATCAACAAGAACCCGATAGCAAGCCAGTAGCTGCTTTTCCTTAAGAATGTTTCTGGTAGCCATGGGAAGAAGTGGCAAGTCCAAAACCCAAAGGAATGCCTGCAGATGGAAGCTGTCTCTCTTTGCAAGGGGATCCAAACGACAGAATCATCATTTACAGAGATTTGTAGCTTAAAGCGTCATTAGAGAAATCCAAGCAAGGTGAATATAATGAAAGCTATACCCAGGCACAAACATAGCCAACCTGCTGAAATCTAGGGATTAAAAAGAAATTCTTTAAAGAAATAAGAGAAAAAGTGATACATAAAGAATAATAACCATAATAACCAACTTCTTGTCAGGAAAAGGTCAGCAGAAAATGGAAGGGCATCATTAAATTGCTGAAAGAAAAAAAAATTCTTTATCTGGAAAAACTATCCTTCAAACCAGAGGGCAGATTGCTTTTGCTATTTGGGGTCTTTTGTGTTTCCATACAAATTGTGAAATTTTTTTTTCTAGTTCTGTAAAAAATGCTAGTGGTAGTTTGATAGGGATTGCATTGAATCTGTAGATTGCTTTGGGTAGTAGAGTCATTTTCACAATGTTGATTCTTCCAATCCAAGAACATGGTATATTTCTCCACCTATTTGTATCATCTTTAATTTCTTTCATCAGTGTCTTATAGTTTTCTGCATACAAGTCTTTTGTCTCCTTAGGTAGGTTTATTCCTAGATATTTTATTCTTTTTGTTGCAATGGTAAATGGGAGTGTTTTCTTAATTTCACTCTCAGATTTTTCATCATTAGTGTATAAGAATGCCAGAGATTTCTGTGCATTAATTTTGTATCCTGCTACTTTGCCAAATTCATTGATTAGCTCTAGTAGTTTTCTGGTAGCATCTTTAGGATTCTCTATGTAGAATATCTGCAAACAGTGACAGCTTTAGGTCTTCTTTTCTGATTTGGATTCCTTTTATTTCTTTTTCTTCTCTGATTGCTGTGGCTAAAACTTCCAAAACTATGTTGAATAATAGTGGTGAGAGTGGGCAACCTTGTCTTGTTCCTGATCATAGTGGAAATGGTTTCAGTTTTTCACCATTGAGGACGATGTTGGCTGTGGGGTTGTTATATATGGCCTTTATTACGTTGAGGAAAGTTCCCTCTACGCCTACTTTCTGAAGGGTTTTTATCATAAATGGGTGTTGAATTTTGTCAAAAGCTTTCTCTGCATCTATTCAGATGATAATATGGTTTTTCTCCTTCAGTTTGTTGATGTGGTGTATCACGTTGATTGATTTGCGTATATTGAAGAATCCTTGCATTCCTGGAATAAACCCCACTTGATCATGGTGTATGATCCTTTTAATGTGCTGTTGGATTCTGTTTGCTAGTATTTTGTTGAGGATTTTTGCATCTATGTTCATCAGTGATATTGGCCTGTAGTTTTCTATCTTTGTGATGTCTTTGTCTGCTTTTGGTATCAGGGTGATGGTGGCCTCATAGAATGAGTTTGGGAGTGTCCCTCCCTCTGTTATCTTTTGGAAGAATTTTAGAAGGATAGGTGTTAGCTCTTCCCTAAATG
>NC_041215.1:45210333-45211178 GCF_002837175.3 Physeter macrocephalus | reverse complement strand
AACTTGCCTCTTAGAACTGCTTTTGCTGTGTCCCATAGGTTTTGGGTCGTCGTGTCTCCATTGTCATTTGTTTCTAAGTATTTTTTGATTTCCTCTTTGATTTCTTCAGTGATCACTTCGTTATTAAGTTGTATATTGTTTAGCCTCCATGTGTTTGTATTTTTTACAGATCTTTTCCTGTAATTGATATCTAATCTCATAGCGTTGTGGTCAGAAAAGATACTTGATATGATTTCAATTTTCTTAAAATTACCAAGGCTAGATTTGTGACCCAAGATATGATCTATCCTGGAGAATGTTCCATGAGCACTTGAGAAAAATGTGTATTCTGTTGTTTTTGGATGGAATGTCCTATAAATATCAATTAAGTCCATCTTGTTTAATGTATCATTAAAAACTTGTGTTTCCTTATTTATTTTCATTTTGGATGATCTGTCCAGTCGTGAAAGTGGGGTGTTAAAGTCCCCTACTATGATTGTGTTACTGTCGATTTCCCCTTTTATGGCTGTTAGTATTTGCCTTATGTATTGAAGTGCTCCTATGTTGGGTGCATAAATATTTACAATTGTTATATCTTCTTCAGGGATTGGTCCCTTGATCATTATGTAGTGTCCTTTTTCTCTTGTAATAGTCTTTATTTTAAAGTCTATTCTGTCTGATATGAGAATTGCTACTCCAGCTTTCTTCTGATTTCCATTTGCATGGAATATCTTTTTCCATCCCCTCACTTTTAGTCTGTATGTGTCCCTAGGTCTGAAGTGGGTCTCTTGTAGACAGCATATATATGGGTCTTGTTTTTGTATCCATTCAGCCAGGCTATGTGTTTTGGTTGGAGCATTTAATCC
>NC_041215.1:45187479-45208603 GCF_002837175.3 Physeter macrocephalus | reverse complement strand
ACACAGAAGCATACACATACACACTCACAGAAAGAGAAAAAGGGGAAAAAATAATATATCTTGCTCTCAAAGTCCACCTCCTCAGTTTGGGATGATTCGTTGTCTATTCAGGTATTCCACAGATGCAGGGTACATCAAGTTGATTGTGGAGATTTAATCTGCTGCTCCTGAGGCTGCTGGGAGAGATTTCCCTTTCTCTTTGTTTGCACAGCTCCCAGGGCTCAGCTTTGGATTTGGCCCCGCCTCTGCGCGTAGGTTGTTGGAGGGCGTCTGCTCTTCGCTGAGACAGGATGGGATTAAAGGAGCCGCTGATTCGGGGGCTCTGGCTCAGGCTCGGGGGAGGGAGGGTTACGGATGCGGGGCGAGCCTGCGGCGGCAGAGGCCAGCGTGACGCTGCACCAGCCTGAGGCGTGCCGTGCGTTCTCTCGGGGAAGTTGTCCCTGGATCCCGGGACCCCGGCAGTGGCGGGCTGCACAGGCTCCCGGGAGGGGCGGTGTGGAGAGTGACCTGTGCTCGCACACAGGCTTCTTGGTGGCGGCAGCAGCAGCCTTAGAGTCTCATGCCCGTCTCTGGTGTCTGCGCTGATAGCCGCGGCTCACGCCCGTCTCTGGAACTCCTTTAAGCGGCGCGCTTAATCCCCTCTCCTCGCGCCCGAGGAAACAAAGAGGGAAGAAAAGTCTCTTGCCTCTTCGGCAGCTCCAGACTTCTCCCGGACCCCCATCCGGTGAGCCGTGGCGCAGTAACCCCTTCAGGCTGTGTTCACGCTGCCAACCCCAGTCCTCTCCCGGCTTCCGACCGAAGCCCGAGCCTCAGCTCCCAGCCTCCGCCCACCCCTGCTGGTGAGCAGACAAGCCTCTCGGGCTGGTGAGTGCTGGTCGGCACCGATCCTTTGTGTGGGAATCTCTCTGCTTTGCCCTCCGCACCCTGTTGCTGTGCTCTCCTCCGTGGCTCTAAAGCTTCCCCCTCCGCCACCCGCAGTCTCCGCCCGCGAAGGGGCTTCTAGTGTGTGGGAACCTTTTCTCCTTCACGGCTCCCTCCCACTGGTGCGGCTCCCATCCCTATTCTTTTTCTCTGTTTATTCTTTTTTCTTTTGCCCTACCCAGGTACGTGGGGGAGTTTCTTGCCTTTTGGAAGGTCTGAGGTCTTCTGCCAGCATTCAGTGGGTGTTCTATAGGAGCAGTTCCACGTGTAGATGTATTTCTGATGTATCTGTGGGGAGGAAGGTGATCTCTGCGTCTTACTCTTCTGCCATCTTCTCCCCGTAAATGAGATGCATTTTAAATATAGAGTAATTGGTACTTGATATTCTCATTGACAGTAGTCACACTATTTAGCTAAACTTAAGTGTACAGTTTGCAAATATATAGGTAAAAAGTGTAGAGATTGAGAGAGTCAGACTGGAATTTATTATTGTTATTATCATGAGAGCAGTCCTAAGTCCTACAGAGAAAAACATGAAAATCTGAAAGACAAAAGGAGAAAAAACTGGAATGGGTGACAAATTGGATACAAAATGAGATGAAAGTGTGAGAAATGACTTAGGACTTATTACAGAGGCATTTTGAAATTAACATTGAGCAGCGTTTTTTTGCCCAGTGATTTTAGTGGTTAGCATAAAGAGAGTAAATATAGTTTTGTGCATTTGCTTTCTTCTCCCTCTCCCCCACTCCTTTTGACCTCAGTTAGTGACAAATGTGTTCCAGAATGGGGAGAAGCTATCATCCAGAGCCTTAAATTGTAAGAAATGGCATAATTCAAGCAATTCATGAGAGAAGAGAAATTAAGTTTCTACCAAGTTTGTTCATAAAAGTATTTTTTTCTTTCCTCCTATTCCTCAGTTAAATTTCCCCTTCTAGTACTGTCAAAATGCTCAGCTATCTTTTTCTTACTAATTCTTACATATGATCTTACATGTAATGAAAAAGCTTATCTTCCCCAGGAAGTAAAACTCCATGTACATAATTTAGTCATAGTACAAAGAATCCATAGCGTGTTCGCCATCTCAACTCAATATACAGAGACATGCACGTTATCACATTATGAGAATCCGAAGTGAATTCCACACATACAAACCTATTCAACTTCAGTATCTCTACCTTTTGAATAAATGATACCTAAAATCCAATCTGCTTTTGTTTTTCCATGAAGCAAAAATAGGATTCATCCTATAGGATGAATCCTATTTTTGATCCTATTTATGATCCTATTATGGGATTCATCCTGTAATCATTCTAGGAACCTGCCTGGAGGGTTGAATTGATTGGAGAGAATGTTGTGTTCATTACCCTTTATGTTTGTTATTTTTTGGCCAAGTCTCATGGATATGTTTTCTGAACAGATTTTTTGATTTTTTTTTTTTTAATGTCAGTGGTGCCCCTATGTTCAGGTTAGTTTTATAAGCTCACAGCAGGATAAAAAATAGCCTCATGGGGAGAATATCCCTGAAAAAGAGACATTAATAATCCAAATAAACCCACTGTCCTGAAGAGATAAGATATGAAGAAATGAGTAGAAGGCTGAATGTAGATTGAACAAGAGACATCAGGTACACAAAAGACTATTCTAGGAAGGAAACTACCTAGTATTCTCCATTTGAATACACACAGTGTTAGACACTGATGTAGTGATTTACTAGAGCAAGCATTGCAAGGCTGATAAGAGTTCCTGTATCTTCCAAAAGCACATATCCTAAGTCTTAAAACGTATTGCATTACAAAGTCAGTTGAGAGAGCACCATATAAAGTAATTCTGCAGTTTTCTTCCCTTCCCAATCCTGCTGAGATGTCATCAGCTAAAGCAAGGAGACTTCGCATTCAATGGTAAATAGAAAATATTTTGGAATGTGAATCTGTTTCCATAGTGTTAAAAAGTACAGTCTTGGATAAAATATATATTTTTGGAATAGTTATTGATTTTGTGTCTTGGGCTATATTATTCATTTGTGTGGAGTGTACAGGACAGAAGCCTTATTGGGACTGTGTTCTATACACACAACTGCTTACCTGTTCCATCCATTCAGGGCACCAGAGTTTTGACTCTAATTTTACAAGATAGTTTCTATTCAATCCCGTATCAAAACATATTTTTGATACATCAATCCCATATCAAAACAGGCTCTTTAATTTGGTAGTGTATGAGAGGATAAAAAAGGACAATAAGAACTACATAACATTTCATGTGCCCACATATAATGAACTCTAAAGTAATTCAATGGCTTTTGGTGTTTATTTGCTATTCTAATTACCAAGGAGCTGATAATTTCTAACCATGTAAGAAGGGTCTAGTTCTGCTCTTCTCTGTGTTCTCTTTTTGGGTATGCTCAGAAAGAGAAGTCTGCTGCTTTCTTTAGGTTCTAATGCCTTATTTTGTTTTCACGTTTGCTCATGGGACAGCCTTTAGCAGTTGATTTCCATAGAAGATGTATTTTACTCCCATGCGTTCTGCTCAATGCTAGCTTCCAATATTTCATATTATCAAAAATAGCTGTGGGCTCTTGCAAGCTCCTCCCCTCTCCTGAGGCCTGTGGCTGTGCGTTCTGTCATCTGTGTCCTCTCTGTGAGGTCAGTATTATCCTGGGTGCTGTTGAGATGGGAGGGGCATTTCAAAACCTCTTCAGTGGAGAAAGTCATTTTCTGCCCGGAGACTTTATAGAAAAGGCACTGCACTCTAGTTTAAGCCAATGTAATATGATGTTTCAAAATTGTGAGAGACTCTTTTGGTTGATATTGGGAAGTCTCCAGTACCTTGGAGGTGGTTGAGAGCTATAGGTATTTCCCTTACAGACTCACTATGAGGTAGTAAGTTACCGTGAAAACAGATTCTGTTATGCATATCAGGATTTGTTAGCAAGCATGCACAAAAATAATCATGGAACATGTTCGGTAATATTGACGTGGTCCCAGGTCTCTGTCCCTTTCACTGTTCCAACATCACCATATGTGATGACTAAAGGCAGATGTGACATCATTCTAGAGGCAGCACTGACTTAATGTTATAGTTGGGGCAGATGTCAAATTCTCTGATAGGTGATTATGATGGTTAATTTTGTATGTCAGTTTGACTGGGCCATGGGGTGCCCAGATATTTGGTCAAATATTATTCTGAGTGTCTCTGTGAGGGTGTTTTTGGATGTGTTTAACACTTAAGTCAATAGACTGAGTAAAGCAGATTGCTCTCCCTAATGTGGGTGGCCCTCAGCCAATCAGTTGAAGGCCTGATAGAACAAAACAGCTGAAGTTCCCCCAAATAAGAGGGGAATTCCTTCTGCCTAAATGCCTCTGAGCTGAGACATGGGTTTTATCTCGACCTCGGACTCAGACTGAAACATCAGCTCTTCCTGGGTCTCAGAACTGCCTGCCTTCAAACTGGAGCTTTCATCATCAGCTCTCCTACGTCCAGCTTGCCTCCTGCACATCTTGGATCTTGTCAATCTCTGTAATTGCTTTAGCCTGTTCCTTAAAACAACATAATCTCCTATTGGTTCTGTCTCTCTGGAGAATGCTAATATAGTGATGAAATACAGGTTTCATTACAGAATCCTAAACCTAAGACAACATTCTGTAGGACTGGGTTTGCTGTCTCTTATCTCTGTTCTTACAAGGGTGCTGGAGTGGGCCCTGCTGCCATGAGCAATAACTCTCCTCCACACTCATATTAAATGCCACTCAGTTCACTGATGAAAATACATTGTATCACGCAGTATGTTAACTTTGAAGGGCCCTGATGGTGATTGGAGATAAAGACAGCTAAAGCCTCTGGACGGGAGAATACAGCATTATAGGCTGCTGTATTCCCAGTCAAGGCACTTTAAATGTTCACTCAGTGCCCTTAAGTTATAGATTAAAAATAACACACACACATATATTGTCTGTACTGAGGTATTTTAAAAGTAAGTACAGACAATATAACAAAACAGGCTCCTTATTGCTGGTACATGGGCAGCAGAACCCTTTCTACATAAGCTAGTAATTTCCTCTCAGCAGCGTAACTAGAGCCCTTCCTGTTTTATTCTACATTCTATATTATGGGGCTTTGTGAGAAATACGGCATTTCATATTTTGTGCAAGACCAAATCTTCAGATTCAGGCTCTCTTATCAGCTTTTAAGAGCATTTAGAGACAGGTGTCTTAATGTGACACATTCTCACAGGCTTGTATTCAGAATCTTAGCACACAGGTTTTTCTGAAGATGGGACATTTCATTGCCCAAGTATAAATGCATCTTGCAGCATTTCATGGAAGCAAATTGCATGGCTTCTGGGTTCTTTTGAATACGTGAATTCACAGACACAAAACAGATATTCACTCCATATTATCCCAGCCTCTCAGTTGGATAGCTGTTTCTTTAAAATGATTCCAGTTCCTACACACTTTCCTTCATATTCATATTCATTTCCTTGGAATAAAAATATACTTCTCTGTCTTTTTACAGTGTTTTAAAAAAGAATACCTTAGGACATGGGGCTGGTGCTCACTGCCCCCCTGTGAAACCCTGGCATATAGATGGGATTATCCAGGGACTAAAACCTCTTCTCTTTCGATAATAACCTTTGTACCTTAACATAGCCATTGCTGGTCACCTTCCAGTGTTGACTCAGCTTAGCAGTGCCACCAACGCACTGATTATCGATAACCACTAGCTAACCCTGCTAACTGTGCTGGTTTTCAGCCTCAAATGCAGTGACCAATTTAAATTCCACATATATGAAAAACATGTGGAAATATCAAGCCAAAGGCGATATCAAATAAAATGTCTCTCCCGTCAATTTGGTACTCAACACAAGAGAGCAACACATTGAGGGAACTTCTGCGTCTAACCTGAGTGCTTCTGGGGAAACGGTTCCTTTCTCCTGGATCCTTCTCGAGTCTCATCAGGCCATCAGGAAAGCTTCAGCTCCATTTGGCTTTTTCGGTATAAGAACAACATACTCCTTAATTAAGCTCACAGCTTATTATTGGGGTAAAATGTGGGCCGTTTCACTTGGATACAATCTGAAATGGAGGCATCGGGCCTGGTCCCCAGGTTCAGCCAACTAATGTGCAAAAATAGTTTTCACAGTTCCTTAATAACAGGCCAATTAGCTAAAAGCAATAGGCCAGTGAGTTATTTGACTGAGTTAGCCTGTTAATTGATTGAATTTAGCAGCCCGTTTAGTTAAAATAACCTGGAAATATCAAGTTAATTAAGTGGGGTCCCTTCTAGTATGTTAGAAACTACTAGCAATCTCTATGGCCTGATCGGATGGATTGTTATAGCACTTTCTAAATTCGATGAGACAACTAGTGGAAGAGGAAACAGTGATTTTATGATTAATTTTGCTCTTGCATCCTCCTTCCCAACTCCAGAGTGATTTTGGAAACCCCCGTGAAGTCCAGAGAGGCTGCTAGAGGCTACGAATGTCAGATAGTTTTATTTTGGCAAGTTTTAGTTTTACTCCACGGACCTGAATGCCTGGAGGGTATGGGAGGGTACAGGGCTGCAGCTTCAGACTGCCTTTGGGTCTCAGGTAGAAAAAGTATCTTGAAGCAAGATTTCAAGGGAAGAAAAAGGAGAGCATAGTGGAAGCTTATGTGGGTGACAGGGAAGAAGTACAGTGCAGAAGGCAAAGAACGTAATGACCTGGGGTGACTGGGCATCACCCCAGTCACCCCAAAAAGTGACACAGCTGAATTGGTTGGGAGAGATTAGAGCTCCTGCATGGGCTGGGACAGCGGAGTGAAGTGCCTATTTAATAATCAGATCAGTAGCTGCCTGTGCACTGCGATAAGGAAATGCAAATGTGACACGGTTAAAGTAGGGGGGATGATGCACCATGTCTTCAATTGACAAGTTCTAATTGTCCTGTAGGGCTGGGAAAGGCTCAGCCTTCTAAGGAATGCACTTCTAAAAATACCAGGCAGAAACCTCAGGCCTTTCAGGCTACTTAGAAATGCGTGCCCTTTCAGTATCTCTCATTTAAAGGAGCACTCAGCCTTGCAGCGTTCAGCTGGTGTTAAAGCCACCGAAGAGCAGGAGCTGAACAAATGGGCATATAGCAGGCTGAATTTCCAGGTCAGCATTTTGGAAGCCAGGGTTAAGACTGTTTTTGTTTTGTTTTGTTTTTCCTTAAAGCAGTATTGGTAACTGTTCCGAAGAAAAGTTCTGGAGTCATATGGATTCACATGCTAAGAGCTCTGCCACCTGCTCTGCGACCCTGAAGTTTCTTAATTTCTCTGCCTTGGTTTACTCAACCTGTAAAATGAGGAGACTAATGTTGGGAGGATAAAAGGGGTGATGGGTATGGAGGGCTTCGAGGTACTTGGCACAAAAGGATAGATCGACCAGTGTTCGCTGTGACTTCTCTTGGAGCCCCCATCGTGTATGTGCCTCGGCTGAAAGAAAGCCTTTAGAATTCCGTGCCTATCTATGAAACAGAAACAGAATCATGGACATAGAGAACAGACTGGTGGTTGCCAAGGGGGAGAGGGTTGGGGGAGGGATGGAGTAGGAGGCTGGGGCTAGCAGATATAAGCTTTTTTATATAGAATGGACAAACAAGGTCCTACTGTATAGCACAGAGAACTATATTCAATATCCTATGATAAACCATAATGGAAAAAAAAAAAAATTCCATGCTTTCTCTTGACAATGAGAGTGTGCATGGTGGCGTGGTCCCTTTCTGTGTGCCTTTTTAAGGGAGGGATTTGGGTGGTGATTAAAGGAAGGAAGCTGACAAAGAGACCTCCAGGGAATGGGGGTCTCCCTCAGAAGTCTGCTCAGAGGAGAGTGCCAGGCTCCCACACACAGACAGGATTGAGGGATTATTGCTGTTTTTGTCTTTTTTTCTTTCCATATTTAACTGAAGCAACAAAGCTGCTTCATGTCCATTCTTGGCATTTTCATCACATGCCTTTAGCTGGTCCCTGGTTTCACAGTGGGATAGCTTGGTGGTGCTAAGCTATTTCCAAAAATCTGTTGGAAAACAGCTTTTGAAAGAAAGAGGCCAAGCACCTTACCCAGCTTAAACTACATCACATACTGTGAGGAACCAAAACCTTTTGCTCAGTTAATGAAATAACAGTCTTTCACCTACGGCTTACATCACGTTGTCAGTTCAATTTACCTTCTTGCCCATTTTCCCTTCAGAATGCAAGGCTTTCGGAACTGAGCTTCATTTCTTTTTGTGGAGGCACTTTTTATATTCATTTAGTTACTGTGTGGCATTTTTCTGTCAGGAAGACCACATTTGCTGTCATGAAATGACCCTAACGTAATAAACCATGAATTATCTTTAAAACCTGGTAAAGGATTTTGAAGTTATAAACAAGTAATAAAATAATTTACAGGCACTGTTATTTCCCTACCAGATTTCCCTAAAGAGACTATTTTGTGGCAAGATCGATTTATTATACAAATCATTGAAACGCTGGTTAATGGCTATTCCGATTTTCATTTACTTTACTTTCAAATTGGGAGAGAGCTGCGGGTGGAAGGTGTGAGGGAAAGTTGCAGTATCAGGTTCACTGAAGAATTAGAGAAATAATTTTAAAGTGAGTAAGCACTTTTAAGGTCTCACATCATGTTTAATGTAAGTATAAGAAATGGGGGAAGTTGCTTTGAATCTGGTATGGAATAAAATTTTAAATGTTCGTGTATATGCATACACATTGACATTTTGTGACAGCAAGTGGTATGTCATGCTATGAAAATTGCTAGGATCAAAGATGTACCAAGAGGACTTCTATTTTTTTTTTTTTTTTGCCAGTAATATGTGTTCTTATCATTTTATAACAAAAGCTCTCTCCAAAGAACACTGACCAAGTTTGTGTGTAACGTGTGTGTGTGTGTGTGTGTGTGTAGCTAGTTCACTGACACTGTTAGTCATTGTGTTTGCCTGCTAAACTATCTCTTCTTTTTATTTTCCAAAATTCCAGTACCTCAGGCATTTGGGATGCTGAGAGAGAGAGAGAGAGAGAGAGAATCAAATATTAACTGATTTTT
This sequence comes from Physeter macrocephalus, assembly GCF_002837175.3. Lineage (NCBI taxonomy): Eukaryota > Metazoa > Chordata > Mammalia > Artiodactyla > Physeteridae > Physeter > Physeter macrocephalus. The sequence continues at coordinate 45,199,624 of NC_041215.1, read as the reverse complement.
CATAGTTGTATATTTTAAAATGCATAAAATGGAAAAATAGATTAAAGAAGAAAAGAAATGGAGGTGAGGTAGAAAAGATAAGAGAAAAAAGCAAAGGAGAAAGGTAAAACAAGAAGGAAAGTAATGGGATATTGAAGAAAAAGAACTGGAAGTCAGGGAAAAGGAAGTGAAAAAGAAAGAACAAGGAGACACAGTCTCTCAATTTTCCCCAAGTAAGAGGCTCAGAAATAGTTCCTTGAGGGAAGAACATCTTTATTAAAGAATGGGAGAAAAAGACAAGAAGGAAATGACTATTGCCTGTCTCATGATTGAAGAGATAATGGGAAAAGGAAGTCGTCTTGCCAACCGTCTACTAAAAGGACAGAAAGCAGACCTTAAAACAGTTTTGAAAAATCATCTCTTATACTCCACCTCCTCAAATACACATAATTTGCTCCCTTTTTATTTATTTTTCCCTGAGCCCTGTAACTATTAGGGGTTGAATTTGTCTGCCTGGCTTCCTGTCATTTAAACAAATTGGGGATTTATAGTCCACTCACACAAGAAGTCTGAAGCCAGGTACTTGCAGACATTGGTCCTGCTGCTAAAAGGTATCCACACCAGGTTTCTGTGTCTCTCTTGGCTTTTCATGAATAGTTTTAAGAAGACTGTTGCAGCACCAGCTCTCATTCTAGCACCAGGCAGGAGGGAGGGTGATGGCAAAGGGTAAAAGGGTGTGACTCCATTGAGACTATTCCCTTTAAAGAAGCTTTCAAGGAAGATCTGTTAATTACTTGTACTTAGATCTAGTTGGTCAGAATTGCTCACTTGGCCATCACTGTTTGAGAGAGGGACAAGCTAAAGCAGGGGTTTTGGTTGTTTGTTTAAGCTTAGCCCTTTGTTGCTGCCCTTAAAATTGGGATGCCAGTAAAGAAGGAAGGAATGAAAGCTAGGTAGACAGCTCTTTTCAAGCTACGTACATTAAATATACTGATGTTAAAATAATAGATGGGACTGGCCTTACCATTTCGTTGCTGATGATATAAAAGTATTGTATATTTCAGTGACTACTTATGTCTTAGAAAAAATGATCCATCCTAAAACAGAACTAAATGTTTACCAGTGGCTGCATTTTCTTTCCTTTTTAATATACTCCAGATAATCACTGGGTAAAGTTGAAAAATTGACTTAAATAAATGTAAAGGAATGAACTATCTACATGAATGAAATCAACAGGAATAAAAAATATGAAAGTACTTGTGTCCGTGACATGGATGTCCACAAATCTCTGGAAACACTTGGGAATCGTTTGTAAGCAAGATTCCTTATTTTAAAAATAATAACAAGCATGTTCGGCAGTTTCTAATGGGGTTTTATGATAAAATAAGTTAGGATTAGTTTGGCTGCATGAAAGAAAAAAAATAGCAATGAGATAAAAACACATAAAAGGAAGCTAATCCAGTCTCATCTGATGATTTGATGAATGACTCAGTCACCTAGTTTTCTGCTCAAATATCTTCACTACAGGGCTTCTATTTTCAAGTTTGCTTCATAGACAAAGGTGACTTCTAGGGTTAAGTCATCTTTATCTTCAATACAGACAATACACAAGTAGAAGGAAGGACAGAGAGGCTGTGGAGCTGAGTCAACTCCCCCCTAAGTAACTTTTGTGGATGTCCCATACCGCACCCCTGTATATGTCTTACGGGCTGTAATGTAGTCTCATGCCCACACCTTGTGGAAAAGAAGGCTGGAAAAAGTAGTAGAAGGTTGATTATACTGTCACTCTAAATAAAAATTGAGTTCTGTTTTTATGGAAGAAGTAGAGAATGGGTATTGGGTGGCAATTATCAGCATCTCTACTTCCAGCAGCTAGCAGGGTTCTTGACACACTGTGTACCTCAGTAAATAGGGCAGTGGCCACCCAGCCCAATGCATGCTTAGAAATAGCAACTTCATGGCATACATAATGCAACAATTACAGCAAAGCCAAAAGGCTTTGGTTGCTAACTGTAACATGTGTACCTTTGCAGCCTCTGCCCTGCCTGTGCTCCTGTTCAGGCTAGGCTTAGCTTTTGATAGCCAAACCCCGAAATCCCAAATATCCAACCTTGAAAGCTTGGCTAAATAATAAAGATATCAAGGAAGCTTTGTGTGGGGAAAGAGATGTTGATCACTGCACATCATGCAGGAAATGTCCCTGGATGACACTTTAAACCACTTGGTCTTCCTTCATGGGTGTTTCCCTCTGGTAACATCTCCCCTCTCTTCCAATCCTTTCTTCAGAAGTTTCTCCTGCCTTCTGTTCAGGCCAAACTCTTACTCAAATTCCCAAAGCCTTCATATCTCATTTATGGTAATACCAAAAGCCTGGAAGTCCTTCAAAAGAGGACCAGTGTCCCTTATTTAATCTTATTACTTATTAAACAGTTGTTAGCTAATAGATATGACAAGGTTCTGGATTCTTAGCAGAGTACCAATGTGTATAAAGCATGGTCACAGGGCTCCAGAAGTTTGACCTTTGGTATAACGTAGAATGTCAATTCCATGAGGACAAAGACTTGCTCTGCTTGATTACCAGTGAGTGCTATGAGCATCAGTGAGAAAAATCATGAACAAGCCTTTATTTCTAATGGGGCCCAACATACCTTTTCTGCAGCTAAGTATTCTCTCCTTGATGGCTTCTTTCAACGAACGTTATTCTGGAGTCATTTTTGCTCACGTTTTTCTGGTTGCTTTTGTAATTAACGTTAGAGAAATTTATTTGTAACAGTAGCAGAAGGTGTGCTCCCCACAGGGTTAATAAACATAGCTATATTTATTACACTATAATGTGTGCCAAGTACAGTGCTAGGTACCTTACAGACATAATTTCATTTCATCCTCTAAACAGTACATTGAGCTAAGTATTTTAAGCAGAGCATAACTAAAATACTTGAGGGAGATAGGGGTCTTGACTAAAATTTGGTAGTGTTTTTCACCAATACAGAAAAAACTATAAATTGTGTTTCATAATTTATATGGATGTTGTTTTCTACTTTTGACGGTTTTATTATAATCTCAATGATTAAGATATTTCCTACACAGCAATCCCTGGCCTGCATTTTGGAGGTTGAGAGCAAGGTACCTGTCTCTGTTCTCTGTACCTGGACCACATATTCCTTACCTAAGATAATTAACATATCTGTGAAGTATAGGTGAAGGAGCTGAAGCCTAGAGACATTAAATAACTTGCCCAAGGTTATGTAACTAGTAGCAGGACAGGGATTTAAAGCAAGAAGTGATCAACCGGAAAGTTGATTCTCTTAATCATTATGCTATTCAGTTTTTTAGGTTCTTAATATTAGGGGAAGGCTTTCCCATAAACAAAGAATTAAACTTTTTGGGGTCAAACCTTGAATGACCAGATTACTCATTAAAAAGAATATTCTGGTAAAAGTTTAATGACTGGCTGTCAAAGAAAACCAGCCCTGATTTTTAGCATTTGCCAATTCTGTGCCATAAATACCCCTCTCCTGGCTGATTTCAAGCAACCAAGGTGACAACATCCAAAGAGGAGCTGGGAAAAGATGGACCCAAGAGGCTCTTGTTAGCCAGTGTGAGCCCACACGTCACTGATCTATGATCATTAGTAACAATATCTGTGCTCTGCATTAACAATTAGATCATTAACCAATCTGTGAACTAACAGGCAGTATGTTGTGTGGCAAAGGCTTAAACGGTTTAGCCAAGTCAGTCAGAATTGAATCCTGGCCACACTACCAAATAGCTACGTGCCCATGTGATTGTGGGCAATTTACTCACCCTCTTGGAGTTTCAATTGCTTTATCTCTTACATGGAGGTAACACCACCTACCTCAGGAGATTTGGTGAGTTTTTAATGTAATAACATATGGAAATTGCCTGATACAGGGTGAGTGTCAAATTTATTTAGATGCCTATATACTAACACATTTCTCTTCACTCATTTCGTTGACAAGCACTAATTGATTACTAAAAATAAAAGAATAATATTTACTGGCTTTATGAAATATTGTTGTTTTCTTAATCATAAAATCTTATTTTACCTTTTATTTTCCAACTTTTCAAAGAGATGCTAATGTAAGAAGTATTTTACTTTCCTCTAATGCTACTATTAAACAAACAACAAACAAAACAACACACAAAACTAGCACAGGTTAAATAGTGACTATTACCTTGGTCTCAGTAGGGAGTAGTGGGGTTTGCTCCATCTAAATAAAGCAGCAAATACTCAGAGCCTGCCAATTATTCAGTACTATGAGACAGAGGCTTCCCTGGTGGTGCAGTAGTTAAGAATCTGCCTGCCAATGCAGGGGACACGGGTTCAAGTCCTAGTCCAGGAAGATCCCACATGCCGTGGAGCAACTAAGCCTGTGTGCCACAACTACTGAGCCTGCGTTCTAGAGCCCGCGAACCACAACTACTGAGCCCTCATGCCACAGCTGCTGAAGCCCACACGCCTAGAGCCCATGCTCCACAACAAGAGAAGCCACTGCAGTGAGAAGCCCGTGCACTGCAACGAAGAGTAGCCCCCCGCTCACCGCAGCTAGAGAAAGCCCACGTGCAGCAACGAAGACCCAACACAGCCAAAAATAAAATAAATAAATTTTAAAAAACTACTATGAGACAACATGCAGGCTCAGTGTTGCCAGATCTTTCCATTTTGCTGAAGAACCAGGAATCAATCTTTTGGTGAAACCTCCTAATTTTTAAACATCTTCTTTTAAGACACTAGAAAACCAGTACTCTGTAAGCCAGATCTGACAGATCAGCTACCAGTTTGCAGCTTCTGAATTAATGGATAAGGAGGGCTTGGGTAGTAGAAAAAGTGGAGAGAGAAGCCGGAACCAGTCAGAGAGGCAGGAATGATGAAGGGAGGGGCATACTCCAGGTAGAGTAGGGAGCCTGCCATGCTGGAGAGAAGCACTCTTGTGTAGATAAGCTTAGACCAGTACCTTTGGGAGAAATTGAGCCTAGTCTATCTAGTAGTCCAAGAAATAGGATTTTTCTTCCATTAAAAAATGGAGAATATTTTTTGTCATGGAAAGTGATGTAATTAATCTGATAGTAGTTGGAGATGAATTCAAGAATGGGAAGCAGAACGTGTATTTTCAGAGCCTCATCCTTGGTGCCAAACTTGGTGCCAAGTTTATATCTGGCTTAGCACTTTGTACTTCTGCTACAAATGGGGAAGATATTTTATCCCTCTGGGTCTCACAGTAATAAGACTGTTGTGAAGATTAAATGAATTACTGATTCTGAAGTGTTGAGGCAGTGCCTAACACATAAGAAGCATTCAAAACAAACAGCTGTTATTGTCAGTGTTCAAATAAAGGAAATGAGCAGCTGAAACATTAGTTAAGAGGTTGCTATAAATTGCAGGTGTAAATGGTTCGATGAAAGAAAGTCATTTATGGCCATAGATAGAGAAAGAAATGAAAGTGTAAAGGTAAAGCCAGTGTTCTTACATTTTTAAAAACATGGCTAATAAGAAAAATGTCCTACCTTGACAAATATAAGGACTTGTAAAGGAGGAATCTTATGATCATGGGAAGATGAGTTCAACTTGAGATGTGAGTAGAATTCGAGATTAAAATATATATAATGTGCTGTCAGCAGTTGTGTAGAACAAGATAGACTGCACTTTAGCTATGACACATTTACTGAAAAGGGAATGATGTGCAGCACCTTGTGTCCAGTGCTTTAAAAGAAAACCAGATATGTGAAATGCAATCTAAGCCCTTCATCAAACGATATGCATTTTATTTAACATGGCAAATTAGACAAGGACACACGTGGCCATTCCACCAGTAAACGCTGAACAAATGGCGGCCACAAGTGCTCTGAGTGTTCACAGGGGAGAAAGATAAAGTAAGTTGGAGATGGAGGAGTGTGGGGGACTAAGTCTTCCTATGGGATGTGTGACAGTGCGGTACAGAATCTGGAGGGAAGAAAGTAAGCTTGAGAAAAGATACACTGGGGAATATATAGGTACGTTGGTTGGGGATCAAGAATCAGGTTAGTTTGGCTGGAATGTGGAGTTTTTTGGGTGTGTGTACACATTGTTGAAGCAGGAAAGGTTGGTTAGGGGCCTATTAAAGAGGGTTCTACTGTCAGGATGAGGACTTTCCCTGTACAAGGTGAGGAGTTTGCACTGTGCATTTTGGCAATGCAATAATACAAGGAATCCCTGCTTTTGAAACATGGCCATTTGTCTATGGGACTGAGTCGACAGATGAGGCAAGTACATGAGGTACAATCTACATGATTTTGTACTATATGAGGGTGCTTGGAGGAGGAGATTAGATATGCCTTTAAGAAAAGCAGCAAAATTCTGCAAAGCAGCTGGTGCCCAGGAAAACATCTGTAATTCAGGAAAGAGAATGGAATTTAAATTGCAAATTTAATAATCACCTAGAAAGCATTGTTGAAAGCAGAAAGTAAATGATATTTTCAAAGGAGCATATTCAGAAAGAAAGATTCTGTGTTAGAGCCTTGGGTGATACCCACACGGAAGGAATGGGAAGAAGAAGAAAACTTAGTGAAAAGGACAGAGAAAAAGGGTCATTGAGGTGGAAGAAAAGCTGAGACAGGGCCCTGTTATGGAAAACAAAGATGCCAGAGTGCTGGGTAGCAGAGAGCTAAAATAATGCTTGGAGGTGAGTTCCTGGGGCACCTCCACTCTTTTCCCTCAAAGAAAAGAGGACCTGTGGAAAAAGGATAAGGGACCCCTGAGCTCAGCCAACTCTGCAGGAGTCCGTAGTATTCCAAATTATGACTACAACTGCAATTGGATTTATTGGAAATTCATCTATGTGATATATGCCTATATAAATTAAACTTATTTAGATTTTTATAAAGTTGCTTACTTTTAATGGAAATGTCTGGTTCTATGTAGACATATCTTGATAATGAAACTCTATAGCACTAAGGTAATAATTCTGTAGCTCAAGATTTATCAAACTTGGCACTAGTGACATTTTGGAATGGATATTTTGTGGTGCAGGACTGTCCTGGGACTTGTAGGATGTTTAGCAGTATCCCTAGCCTCTGCCCACTAGATACTAGAAGCACCTCTCAACAGTTGTGACAACCAAAATTTCTTCAGTAGCCAAATATCCTTTGGAGGGCAAGATTGCCCTCTTCCCCTGCATTGGGAAGCACTGCTATGGTGTAACAGTAGCCAAGGAAAGTTTTTTTTTTTTCTTTCTTTCCTTCTGCAAGGGGAGAGAAAACATACCTAGGCAATGAAGTTCTTGGAGTAATAAAATTATAGTTACCATATTTGTGACATCAAGATCTTTATGTATATGACATAAACATAGACATATACATATTCATATATTTGCAAAGAGAAAGTTACACTTTTGACCATGGAGAGGAAGAGGCTGAAGTTATAAAACCACAAAATAAATTATATCTAAACAGATATGCCAGAGGGTAGTATTTTCATTTAGTGGCAAATACAATTAAACAGACATTCAGTTTGAAGCAAATAAAATCCTCCACATATCTGGTGGCACCTTTATACTGATATAAATTTCAGTGAGAAACAATTTGTATAAATCACTATTATTCCAGAGAGAGATATAGACCAAGCAAATCTAATGTGACAGATGTTATAAATGTCATCATTATGGTTTTTCATTTCAATTCAAACAGTTGATAGACTTCTGATGGTATTAAATAGGGGATTGGAGCTTCTACTGTCAAAAAAGACAGTAGGCTTGTCACATAGCAACTTTGTTCAGGTTGAGCATTTTTACCTTTTTGTGGATAAAATGGGCTCCATTATATGGTCTTCAAAGCAAATATCTTAGGTTCTCAGCCTATTCCTGATCCATCTGAAATAACTGATTAAGACAGAACAAGAAAGAAAATAATTCTAGTCAGTATGTAAATAATTTTTGATGTCTATGTAAAACAATAGTGGATTTTATATTTTTCATATCAAAAACATTAAAATGCACCATACAGGGCCATATCAATAGTTCACAGAGGTCTCAATTCTCATATGCAGAGAACATAAAACTGTCTTGTGCAGAAGTTGGCAGTTTCTTTTTACTCCCTCAAATGCAGTGGATGATGTAGAGCAGAATTTATGTGTCTGTAAATGTAGGTTTGTAAGGCTATTTCATGAGAAATATTATTTCCCCTGAAGATCTTTCCTAAAACAGCAATATATGGCTATCTACTGGCTGGAGAGTCCATCTTCCATATTTGTGGGTTTCTCATCTGCTGATTGAACCAACAGCAGATCCAAACGTGGTTAATTGAACTTGTAGATGCAAAACCAGCGGATATACAGAGGGCTGAGGGTCAAGCGTATTCTTTGCACTATACCATTTTATGTAAGGGACTTGAGCATCAGGAGATTTTGGTATCCAGAGGGACTCCTGGAACCAATCCTCTGTGGATACAGAGGGAGGACTATATATTCTTTTTTTTTTTTTTTTTTTTTTTTGTGGGGAAAGTTTAAGGAGTTTATTTTAGGTTAATACAATTTAAAATATGTGACAGCATGATTTACTATTTTTTTTTAAATTAACTGTAGTTGACTTACAATATTATATTAGTTTCAGGTGTACAACATAGTGATTTGATATTTTTATACATTATAAAATAATCACTAGTGATTTAGTTACTCTGAGTCTAGTCACCACCTAGCAACAAAGTTATTACATTATTATTGACTACATTGCCTATGCTGTACATTATATCACAGTGACTTATTATTTTGTAACTGGAGGTTTGTATCTCTTAATCTCCTTAACCTATTTCACTTATCCCTCTACCCCTCTCCCCTTTAGCAACCCCTAGTTTGTTCTCTGTATTTATGAGTCTGTTCATGTTTTATTATGTTTGTTCAATTGTTTTGTGGATTCCACATATAAGTGATATCATACAGTATTTTTCTCTCTGTCTGACTTATTTCATTAGCATAATGACCTATAAGTCCATCCATCCCTTACTGGACATATCATGTGCAAATATCTTCTCCCATTTAGTAGGTGGCCTTTTCATTTTGTTGATGGTTTCCTTTGCTGGGTAAAAGCTTTTAGCTGAATGTGGTTCCATTTGTTTATTTTTGCTTTTGTTGCCCTTGTCTGAGGAGACAGATCCAAAAATTACTGCTGAGACTGATGTCAAAGAGCATACTGCTTATGTTTTCTTCTAGGAGTTAATGGTTTCAGATCTTACATTTGAGTCTTTAATCCATTTTGAGTTTATTTTTGCATACAGTGTAAGAAAGTGGTCTAGTGGCCATTTTTTTTTACATGTCCAGTTTTCCCAAAAACATTTATAAAAGACTGTCTTTTCCCCATAGTATATTCCTGCCACTTTTGCCATAGATTAATTGACCATATAAGCATGGGTTTCTTTCTGGGCTCTCTATTCTGTTTCATTGATCTGTGTGTCTGTTTTTCTGCCAGTACCATACTGCTTTGATTACTATATCTTGGTAGTATAGTTTGAAATCAGAAAGCATGATACCTCCAGTAGTTGTTCTTCTTTCTCAAGATTGTGTTGACTTTTCAGGGTCTTTCATAGTTCAGTACAAATTTTAAGATTATCTGTTTTCATTCTGGGAAAAATCCCATGGGTATTTTGATAGGAGTTGCACTGAAACTGTGCTTTGGATAGTATGGACATTTTAACAATATTAATTCTTCTAATCTATGAACATGTTACATCTTTCCATTTATTTGTGTCATCTTTAGTTTAACATCTTGTAGTTTTCAGAGTACATGTCTTTCACCTACCTGGTTAAATTTATTCTTATGTCTTTTATTCTTTTTTTTTTTTTTGTGTGTGTGTGTGTGTGTGTGTGTGTGTGTGGTATGCGGGCCTTCCTCTGCTGTGGCCTCTCCCGTTGCAGAGCACAGGCTCCGGACGCGCAGGCTCAGCGGCCATGGCTCACGGGCCCAGCCGCTCCGCGGCATGTGGGATCCTCCCAGACCGGGGCGCGAACCCGGTTCCCCTGCATCGGCAGGCGCACGCGCAACCACTACGCCACCAGGGAAGCCCCTTTTATTCTTTTTGATGCAATTGTAAATGGGATTGTTTTCTTAATTTCTTATTCTGATAGTTCATTATTAGTCTATAGAAGTGAAACAGATTTCTTCACATTTATTTTGTATCCTGCAACTTCACTGAACTCATTTATTCTAATAGCTTTGGGGTGGAGTCTTTAGGGTTTTCTGGATATAGTATCATGTCATCTGAAAATGGTTGACAGTTTTACGTCTTCCTTTCCAATTTAAATGCCTTTTATTTCTTTTTCTTGTCTGATTGCTGTGACTGGACTTCTAAAACTATTGTACATTGAATAAAAGTGATAAGAGTGGGCATCCTTGTCTCGTTCCTGACCTTAGAGGTAAAACGTTCAGTTTTTACTGCTGAGTATGATGTTAACTGTTGGCTTGTCATATATGGCCTTTATTATATTGAGGTATGTTCCCTCTATACCCATTTTGTTGAGAGTTTCGTTTTTTTAAACCATAAATGGATGTTGAATTTTGTCAAATGCTTTTTTTGCGTCTATTGAGATGACTGATCATGTGATTTTTATCCTTCATTTTGTTAATGTGGTATATCATATTGATTGATTTGTGGATATTGAACCATCCATGTATCCCTGGAATGAATCCCACATGTTCATGGTATATGTTCCTTTTAATGTATTGTTACATTCAGTTTGCTAATATGTTGTTGAGAAGTTTTGCATCCATGTTCCTTAAAGATATTGGACTGTAATTTTCTTCTTTTGTAGTGTCTTTGCCTGGTTTTGGTATTACGTTAAGGCAGGTCTTGTAGAGTAAGTTCAGAAGCTTTCCCTCCTCTTCCAGTTTTTGGAATAATTTGAGAAAAACAGATATTAACTTTTCTTTAAATGTTTGGTAGAGCTCACCAGTGAAACTTTCTGGTCATGGGCTTTTATTTTGGGGGGAGTTTTTTGATTACTGAATCAATTTTACTGATAATTGGTCTGTTCAGATTTTTTAATTTCTTCCCGATTCAGTCTTGGAAGATTGTATGTTTCTAGGAATTTATTCATTTCTTCTACAAGGGCTATCCAATTTTTTGATGTATAATTTGTATTTGTATTTTTGTGGTATTGATTCCCTGCATCAGCAGGCGGACTCTCAACCACTGTGCCACCAGGGAAGCCCAGTCTTTTCTATTTTTTCTTAGACTTTATTTCATTTTTTCTGCTCTAATTTTTTTTCTTTCTTTTACTTATTTTAAGCTTTGTTTTTTTCTTCTTTTTTTTTTAGTACATTTAGATATAAAGTTAGGTTGTTTATTTGAGATTTTTCTTGTTTCTTGAGGTAGGCCTGTATTTCTATAAACTTCCTTCCTAGAACTGCTGTTCCTGCATCCCACTGATTTTGGAACATTATGTTTTCATTTTCACTTGTTTCCAGGTATTTTTGGATTTTCTCTTTGATTTATTTGTTGATAAATTGGTTTTTAGTCACATGTTGTTCAGTCTCCACATGCTTATATTTTTTCCAGTTTCTTCCTATAATTCATTTCTAGCATACTGTTGTAGCCAGAAAAAAAGATTAATATGACTTCAGTCTTCTTAAATTTACTAAGACTTGTTTTGTGGCCTAGCACGTGATCTATCCTGCAGAATGTTCTATGTGCACTTGATAAAAATGTGTATTCACAGTTTTGGGGTAGAATGTTTTGTAGATATCTATTAGGTCATCTAGTTTAATGGTGTCATTTAAGGCCAGTGTTTCCTTATTGATTTTCTGTCTGGATGATCTATCTATTCATGTAAATGGAGTATTAAAACCCCCTACGATCGTTGTATTGGTGTCTGGTTTTCTCTTTAAGTCTATTAATATTTGCTTTATATATTTAGTTGCTTCTATGTTGAGTGTATATATACTTACAAATATTATGTCATCTTCTTTGATTGGCTCTTTTATCATTATGTAATGCTCTTTGTTCTTTGTTATAGTCTTTGTTTTAAAGTCTATTTTGTCTGATATGCATATTGCTACCCCAGTTTTTTTTGTTTTTTGTTTTGTGGTACGCGGGCCTCCCTCTGCTGTGGCCTCTCCCGTTGCGGAGCACAGGCTCCGGACGCGTAGGCTCAGCGGCCATGGCTCATGGGCCCAGCCGCTCC
>NC_041215.1:45175316-45187006 GCF_002837175.3 Physeter macrocephalus | reverse complement strand
TTCTTAGATTCCATATATATGTGTTAGCATATGGTATTTGTTTTTCTATTTCTGACTTACTTCACTCTGTATGACAGACTCTAGGTCCATCCACCTCACTACAAATATCTCAATTTTGTTTATTTTTATGGCGCTACCCCAGTTTTTTTTTTTGTTTTCATTTGCATGAAATATCTTTTCCTATCCTTTCAGTTTTAGTCTTGGTGTGTTTTTAGATCCGAAGTGAGTCTCTTGTAGGAGGCCTATACAAGGGTCTCATTTTAAAAATCCATTCAGCTATCATATGTGTATGTATGTATGTGTGTGTGTGTGTGTATATATTTTAATTGAAGTACAGTTGATTTATAATGTTGTGTTAACTTCTGCTCTACAGCAAAGTGATTCAGTTATACATATACATACATACTTTTTTATATTTTCCATTGTGGTTTATCTCAAGATATTGAATATAGTTCCTCGTTCTACACAGTAGGACCTTGTTGTTTATTTGTTCTATATGTAATAGTTTGCATCTACTAACCCCAAACTCCCAGTCCATCCCATCCCCACCCCCCACTTGGAAACCACAGGTCCGTTCTCTATGTCTGGAACTCTGTTTCTCTTTCGTAGATAGATTCATTTTTGTCATATTTTAGGTTTCACATATAAGTGATATCATATTTATCTTTCTCTTGCTGACTGACTTCACTTACTATGATAATCTCTAGTTGCATCCATGTTGCTGCATATAGCATTATTTCGTTCTTTTTTATGGCTGAGTAGTATTCCATTGTAGATATGTACCACATCTTCTTTATCCATTCATCTGTTGATGGACATTTAGGTTGTTTCCATGTCTTGGCTATTGTGAATAGTGCTGCTGTGAACATATGGGTGCATGTATCTTTTTGAATTTTAGTTTTGTCTAGGACTGGGATTGCTGGATCATATAGTAATTCTATTTTTAGTTTTCTGAGGAACCACCTTACTGTTTTCCACAGTGGCTATACCAACTTACATTTCCACCAACAGTATAGGAGGGTTCCCATTTCTCCACACCCTCTCCAGCATTTGTTATTTGTAGGCTTTTTAATAGTGGTCATTCTGACTGGTATGAGGTGGTACCTCATGGTACTTTTTCTTTTTCTTTTTCTTTTTCTTTTTTTTTTTTTTTTGCAGTATGCAGGCCTCTCACTGTTGTGGCCTCTCCCATTGCAGAGCACAGGCTCCGGACGTGCAGGCTCAGCGGCCATGGCTCATGGGCCTAGCCGCTCTGCGGCATGTGGGATATTCCTGGACTGGGGCACAAGCCCGTGTCCCCTGCATCGGCAGGTGGACTCTCAACCACTGTGCCACCAGGGAAGCCCCTCTCATGGTACTTTTGATTTGCATTTCTCTAATAATTAGTGATGTTGAGCATCTTTTTATGTGCCTATTGGCCATCTGTATTTCTTCTTTGCATAAATGTCTGTATAGGTCTTCTGTTCATTTTTGAATTGGGTTGTTTTTTGTTTCCTGCTTTCTAATTTCTGCCTCTGCACTTGGACTTGGAGTGAGTTTGTGCATGAGCCCTTTAAGAGCAGAGTCTCAATTTAGTACAGCCCTCTGGCTCTCCCAGACTGAAGCTCCATTGGATTTCAAAGCCAGTTATGGGAACTTATCTTCCGTGTGCCTATCCTCATACCTGGGGTGTTTGATGTGGGGGTTCAAATCCCTTGCTCCTTGGGGAGAACCTTGATGGTTGGGATGGCCCCTCCTGTTTGTAGGTCACCACACTGGGGTTTGGGTCCTGGCTAGATGGTGTCTTTGCTCCCTTTATCCATCTCAATGTGTTTTTTTCCTTTACATCCTTAATTGTAGAGGAGATGTTTGGCTACTCTTTAGGTTGTTCTCAGAGTGAGTTGCTCTATATATTGTGGCTTTTGTGTGTTCATGGCAGGAAATGAGCTTAGGATCTTCCTACTTCACCATCTTTTTTTTAAATTTAATTTTTATTTTTTATTGAAGTATAGTTGATTTACAGTATTAGTTTCAAGTGTATAGCAGTGATTCAGTTATACATATACATATATCAATTCTTTTTCAGATTCTTTTCCCATATATAGATTACTGATTAGAGTTCCCTGTGCTATACAGTAAGTCCTTGTTGAATATTTATTTTATATATAGTAGTGTGTATATGTTAATTCCAAACTCCTATTTTATCCCCTGACTCAACATTTCCCCTTTGGTAACCATAAGTTTGTTTTTGAAGTCTGTAAGTCTGTTTCTGTTTTGTAAATAAGTTCATTTGTATCATTTTTTTAGGTTCCACATATAGGTGATATCATATGATATTTGTCTTTCTCTGTGTAACTCACTTCACTTAGTATGATAATCTCTAGATCCATTCATGTTGCTGCAAATGGCATTATTTCACTTTCTTTATGGCTGAGTAATATTATTGGGTTGACAAAAAAATTCATTTGGTTTTAAATAACAATAAAAGACACATTTTTCATTTTCACAAAGAACTTTATTGAACAGTGTATTCACTAACCGAACAAACTTTTTGGCCAACCAAAGACATTGTATATATGTACCACATCTTTATCCATTCCTCTGTTGATGGGCATTTAGGTTGCTTCTATGTCTTGGCTCTTGGGAATAGTGCTGGGATGAGCATAGAGGTGCATGTATCTTTTCGAATTATAGTTTTCTCTGGATATATGCCCAGGAGTAGGATTGCTGGGTCGCACTGATAGTTCTATTTTTAGTTTTTTAAGAAACCTCCATAGTGGTGGTACCAGTTTACATTCCAACCAACATTGAAGGAGGATTCCCTTTTCTCCACACCCTCTCCAGCATTTATTGTTTATAGACTTTTTGATGATGGCCATTCTGACCAGTGTGAGGTGATACCTCATTGTAGTTTTGATTTGCCTTTTTCTAATAATTAGCGATGTTGAGCATCTTTTTCATGCTATCTCACTGTCTTGATCCCATCGCTTGACCATGTAATCTTAACAGCAAAATGCAGACTTTATTTTGAGAATCTTTTCAGAATTGTAAGTGTAATACTCATTATATGCATACATATGTATTATATAATTTTTATATGATTTATTTTATATCAAAATGCAGCAACATTAAAGATTATTCCTTTGACAGGCAGATACCCATGATATCCAAGAATCCTGAGTTTTATTAGATCTTATGGGCTGGATTGTGTCCCTCCCAAATTCATGTATAGAAGAAGCCCTAACACCCCACTGTGACTGTATTTGGATATAGGGTCTATAAGGAATTAATTAAGGTTAAATGATTTCCTAAGGGTGATGCCCTAATTCAATAAAATTAGTGTCCTTATAAGAGGAAGAGACATCAGGGGTGCACATGCTCAGAGAAATGGCCATGTGAGCACACAGTGAGATGTTGCCATCTGGAAGCTGGGAAGAGAGGCCTCAGGAGAAACTTAATCTTTTGACACCTTGATCTTGGACTTCCAGCCTCCAGAAATGTGAGAAAAGTAAATTTGTGTTGTTTAAGACACTCAGTTTGTGATTGTGATATTTTGTTATGGCAGTCGTAGCAGACCAATACGCCAAAGAAGGTCATCTTTGCCTGAATTTCCCAAAAGTCCTATGCTCACTGCTACCATCTCTTAGACTTACAGGAACATACAGACTTTGAAAGATTCTGCCTCTTCAAGCATCTCCAAAATTCCCTAGGAATGCATATGTTTATATCCACAACTTAGAATTTAGTGAGACTTGCTATTCTTTCCCAGTAGAATAGCAATGCATGTGTGCCTGTCAAGAGAGGATTCTACAAACCTTTGATTTAATGATGTTACCCAGGAAAATTTGGACTACTACCATCTTGTCCATTGCTCCACAAAGATAGTCATATAAAATCTGACATAAATGCTATTGTTCTTGAAGGATTATCCTGGAAATTTCATTGCTGCCATGATATTCTAGATGTCATTTCTACAGAAGTGAATGGGGCTGCTGCTACCACCTCTGTGGTATTTTGGGGGCACAGATTTAAGAGCAGCAGGGGCAAAGCCCCTAGTCACATAAAGCTTGTAATATTGTGAGAGAAGCATCAATTAAGTAAGTTATTTTGTAATTAAAATGAGAGCATTTTCATGTAACTGAAGTACCTAATCTTGGAAGTTGGGGAAGTTTTCTCTGAAGAAGCACCTTTAAGGCTGAGGCCAGAATGATGAATAGGGGTCAGCTACTTGAAGAGTTAACCAGTGAAGAGAATTAATGAAGACCTGAGGAAGCACAGAGCTGGAGGAACACAGGCGACAGAATACCCATATGCTAGACCATAGTGAGCATGGTCAACGGGGCTGGGTTGGCAGTGGGAGAAAAGACTGGTAAGAACACACACTAGAGGAGGATGGGGAGAGCCCATGTGACATGATATCTTGGGAACCACTTTTTGTGTCTGGCAAAAAGTGAAATCTACTTTGTAATACTTACAGGTGATTAATTTTACTACGCCAAGTAATCATAAAACAAATTACCTTGAAGTGATGATTTAACATGTGTATTGGCAGTAACTGAGTGGTCAAGTGAGATTAATTCACTTGATTTTGTTATGTGAGAGTATTTCTTTGGAGCTGGTGCAGAGACTACCTGTGTTGGATCTGTTGCTTGAAATATGTGCCTGTGGGAAGCATTTAAGGTGTTGGAGACAGAGCTAGAGAGTGTGTTCACAGTATGTAAAAACTCTGACTCTTGATAAGAGTCTCCACTTGCCCAAAAAAGAATGGGGTTGTCTCTTAGTTTGTGGCAGCCCCAGAAGTCAGCTGCCTGAAGACCTCTGAGACTAATTCTTTGCCAAACCGGAGAGTTGCCCAGACTCTGAGAGTTGATACTGCTAGGACCAGAACTCCACCTTTCTGCCATATGCTGTGTCTCCAGCAGGAAGGCAGAAGTGTGTGGTTCCTTCTGCTGTGTTAAATGCCTCACTTAGTCTTAGATACAAGAACATTATCTTTTATGACAGGTCAACAGAGCTAGTAAGTTTATCCTCAGTTCACATTGTTAGTAGAGAAATACTCCTGCTTACTTTAGAAATCATTTCTAAGTCAAAGTAGCTTTTGAAAGTCTTAAGCAGCAGGTGCCTCAGCCACAATCTGTTATAATGCAAACTGGTAATTTCAGCAAATGAGTCTTAAATGCAAATGGCTCAACAATGCCTTTAGCTTATAATTTATTTCTAAGACACTTATTATTGTCTACCCCAGAGCTGTTGAAATTGTTTAAGCTAGAAAAATAGGGATGCCTTTAAAAATGAAAACTAAGTAATTAGGGATGGCCCTCAAAATATCCCCTGGGTAATCACTGGATCCATAAAGCAAAGATAATTGGTGAAATAAGACTTTGTTTGAAGTGTGTATCATTGTGGAACTAGTTAGTAGTCTCTACAGTAAAGATTGGGACATTGTAGGTAAAAGAAATCTTGGTTTGCCCAAACTTTATTTTCACATATTTCTCACTTCAACCACACACTGAATTCTTTTTTTTAAATCAATTGCTCCTGGGTCACATGCATGGCACAACCTAGCAACTTATTACTGAGCACTGACTGTACATCAGACATGTACTAGGGGCTGCCTGGGTATGATTGGGAAGATAAAGATAAATAAGAGCAACACTTTTTCTCCTCAGGAGAATAACACTTAATGGAAGACAGAGAAAGATACATTAATAAATATAATACTGTGAAATGACAGATACTAAAAGTGAAGAATGAAACATGCCATCAGACCAGGGCTTTGGTGCCAGTTGATCATGAAATAAGGAAAATGTATAGAATTTTTCATAAAGTTAAATATTTAATTGAAAAGACTTAACTCTAAGGTAAATGTCCCTCCTGATTTTTTTGAGGTGAACATGATTCTTTATTTTATGAAAAGATGGTGATATAGATGGTAACATGGGGGATTCTGTGATGGACTCAATCTCTTTCCTTTAATGGATAGAACAGCTAAATATCTGAGATCCACTGTTTTGAGAGCTGAAGAGGAACCATTCTGTGCCTGTATTTAAGGATGTCTTCAGGAAGGAGGTAGCTTTGAGGTGGGTCTGCCTTGAATGAACTACTCAGCATTCTCTCTGATTTTGTTCTCTGCTGCCCACAATTCAAAACTAAAAATGTTGTTGATAGAAGAATAAATGTTGAACAGATCAACCTAGTCACCTTAGCATACTGAAAATAGTGAAAATGTTCTTTACAATCAAGAGATGTAACTCATACATATTGTATTAGTAAAGTCTCTTTCATTGAAAGAAAAAGAAATCAGGTCAAGGAAAAATGTAAACACTAAATATAAATACCCGTAAGTATTCCCTAAAACTCAAAGTCACGAGATAACTACAGCTGGGCCTCAACAACAACAGCAAAATTAAGCATAGCCACAACCACAACTCCCAAGTTCACCTGTTCCAATTCAAGTTATGAACAGACACTAACCTGTTCTCTCAGTATAAATTCCATATTCCCAGGAGATCATCTGCTTAACTCAGCATGAAACAGTCAAATTAACTCCATCCTGGGATGAAGATGGGGAAATGGACCCATGGATTTCTGTAAAGTAATAATCATATGTCAGATACTCTCTTAAAAGCAGTACTTGTATCAATATTATTTAGTTACATTAGAGAATCAGTATTGTATTTATTATTTAGTCCACCCAGCAATTCAGTGAGGAAGTATTATAATTATCATCCTCAATTTGGAGAAAGGGAACTAAGGCCCAATAAGGTTAAGATCTTTGTTCAAGATCATATAACACTTAAGTAGAAGAGCTGGTATGAAAACTTATGTAACATGGCTGTGGAGCCAGAGGTTATGTGACATAACTCCTAAGCTCTCATGCCTGTGGATGAGAGAGCAAGTCCCACAAAAAGGGGGATCACTGTGAGCTGGAGGGTAAATATATGAGAGCTAGTCTAACTGCAATCACTGAAGGATTCAGTCATCCAAATGGCAGGAAGAGCTTTATTAAGACAACTACAAATGAAAAGTTAATTTTTAGAATGTGAAGTTAGGATATGACCACAGATATAGCATATTATTAATCTTCTCATTTTGGTACAGTTATGTAAATATGTTCTACCTGACAGAGAAAAATCAATTACTCTATTAAAATAGGGGTAGGATAATTGTCATGCTGAATTCTTTCTTATTGAAATTACAATATTTTATAATCTTAAAATTAAGAGAGAGAAGAATAACTTATGGATATTTTAGTATCCACACATTAATGAATACTTCTGCTTTGGACATTAGAATATATCTTGACCATAACAGTTATAAATATCAAGTCATTTTTAAGTACCATAAGACAGTGCAGGGTTATCATTGTGATAAAACACAACATCCAAGATGAGATGGGGAAATAAATGTTATTTAAAAAGATAAATTTTTTTTTGTGCAGTCCCTCCCATCAGGAAACTTGCACAAGCCTCTTAGATAGCCTCATGCACCAGAGGGCAGATAGCAGAAGCCAGAAGAACTACAATCCTGCAGCCTGTGGAACAAAAACCACATTCAAGAAAGATAGACAAGATGCAAAGGTAGAAGGCTAGGTGCCAGATGAAGGAACGAGAAAAAAACCCAGAAAAACAACTAAATGAAGTGGAGATAGGCAACATTCCAGAAAAAGAATTCAGAATAATGATAGGGAAGATGATACAGGACCTCAGAAAAAGAATGGAGGCAAAGATCGAGAAGGTGAAAGAAATGTTTAACAAAGACCTAGAAGAATTAACAATCACCTAGAAGAATTAAAGAACAAAAAAAAGAGATGAACAATATAATAACTGAAATGAGAAATACACAAGAAGGAATCAATAGCAGAATAAGTGAGGCAGAAGAATGGATAAGTGAACTGGAAGACAGAATGGTGGAATTCACTGCCACAGAAGAGAATAAAAAAGAATGAAGAGAAATGAAGACACCCTAAGAGACCTCTGGGACACATTAAACGCAACAACATTCGTATTATAGGGGTCCAAGAAGAAGAAGAGAGAGAGAAAGGACCTGTGAAAGTACTTGAAGAGATTATAGTCGAAAACTTCCCTAACATGGGAAAGGAAATAGATACCCAAGTACAGGAAGTGCAGAGAGTCCTGGACAGGATAAACCCAAGAAGAAACACACCGAGACACATAGTAATCAAATTGACAAAAATTAAAGACAAGGAAAAATTATTGAAAGCAACAAGGGGAAAACGACGAATAATGTAAAAGGGAACTCCCATAAGATTAACAGCTGATTTCTCAGCAGAAACTATAAAACCCTGAAGGGAGTGGCATGATATATTTAAAGTGATGAAAGGGAAGAAGATAAAACTAAGATTACTCTACCTGGCAAGGATCTGATTCAGATTCGATGGAGAAATCTAAAGCTTTACAGACAAGCAAAAGGTAAGAGGATTCAGCACCACCAAACAGTTCTACAACAAATGCTAAAGGAACTTCTCTAAGTGGGAAACACAAGAGAAGAAAAGGACCTACAAAAACAAACCCAAAACAATTAAGAAAATGGTAATAGGAACATACATATTGATACTTACCTTAAACATGAATGGATTAAATGCTCCAACAAAAAGACACAGGCACGCTGAATGGATACAAAAACAAGACCTATATATATGCTATCTAAAGAGACTCATTTCAGACCTAGGGACACAAACAGACTGAAAGTGAGGGGATGGAAAAAGATATTCCATGCAAATGGACATCAGAAGAAAGCTGGAGTAGCAATACTCATATCAGATAAAATAGACTTTAAAATAAAGAATGTTATAAGAGCTAAGGAAAGACACTACATAATGATCAAGGGATCAATCCAAGAAGAAGATATAACGATTATAAATATATATGCACCCAACATAGGAACACCTCAATACATAAGGAAACTACTAACAGCTATAAAAGAGGAAATCGATAGTAACACACAAATAGTGGGGGACTTTAACACCTCACCTACACCAGTGGACAGATCATCCAAACAGAAAATTAATAAAGAAACACAAGCTTTAAATGACACAATAGAACAGAAAGATTTAATTTATATTTATCGGACATTCCATCCAAAAACAGCTGATTACTTTCTTCTTAAGTGCACATGGAACATTCTCAAGGATAGATCACATATTGGGTCACAAACCAAGCCTCAGTAAATTTAAGAAAATTGAAATCATATCAAGCATGTTTTCTGAACACAGTGCTACGAGATTAAAAATCAATTAGGGGCTTCCCTGGTGGCGCAATGGTTGCGCGTCCGCCTGCCGATGCAGGGGAACCGGGTTCGCGCCCCGGTCTGGGAGGATCCCACGTGCCGCGGAGCGGCTAGGCCCGTGAGCCATGGCCTCTGAGCCTGCACGTCCGGAGCCTGTGCTCCGCAACGGGAGAGGCCACAACAGAGGGAGGCCCGCATACCCCCCCAAAAATAAATAAATAAATAAATTAATTTAAAAAAAATCAATTAGAAGGAAAAAACATAAAAAACACCAACACATAGAGGCTAAACAATACGTTCCTAAATAACCAAGCGATCACCAAAAAAATCATAGAGAAAATCAACAAGTACCTAGAGACAAATGACATGAAAACACGATGATCCAAAACCTATTGGATGCAGCAAAAGCAGTTCTAAGAGGGAAGTTTATAGCAATAAAGCCTACTTCAAGAAACAAGAAAAATCTCAAATAAACCAACTAACCTTACGCCTAAAGGAACTAGGGAAAGAAGAACAAACAAAACCCAAAGTTAGTAGAAGGAAAGAATTCATAAAGATCAGAGCAGAAATAAATGAAATAGAAACAAAGAAAACAGTAGCAAAGATCAATAAAACTAAAAGGTGGTACTTTGAGAAGATAAACAAAATTGATAACCATTAGCCAGACTCATCAAGAAAAAGAGGGAGAGGGCTCAAATCAATAAAATTAGAAATGAAAAAGGAGAAGTTACAACAGACACCACAGAAATGCAAAGCATCCTAAGAGACTACTGGAAGGAACACTCCCAAACTCATTCTATGAGGCCACCATCACCCTGATAACAAAACCAGACAAAATACCACAAAAAAAGAAAATTACAGAACAATATCACTGATGAATATAGATGCAAATGTTGTCAACAAAATACTAGCAAAAAGAATCCAACAACACATTAAAAGGATCATACACCATGATAAAGTGGGATTTATCCCAGGGATACAAGGATTCTTCAATATATGCAAATCAATCAATCTGATATACCATATTAACAAATAGAAGAAAAAAACCCATATGATCATCTCAATAGATACAGAAAAAGCTTTTGACAATATTCAAATCCGATTTATGATAAAAACTCTCCAGAAAGTGGGCATAGAGGGAAGCTACCTCAACATAATAAAGACCATATATGACAAACCCACAGCAAACATCATTCTCAATGGTGAAAAACTGAAAACATTTCCTCTAAGATCAGGAACAAGACATGGATGGCCACTCTCACCACTATTATTCAACATAGTTTTGGAAGTCCTAGCCACAGCAATAAGAGAAGAAAAAAATAATAAAAGGAATACAAATTAGAAAAGAAGCTTAAAATTGTCACTGTTTGCAGGTGACATGATACTATACATAGAGAATCCTAAAGATGCCACCAGAAAACTATTAGAGCTAATCAATGAATTTGGTAAAGTTGCAGGATACAAAGTTAATGCACAGAAATCTCTTCCATTTCTATACACTAATGATGAAAAATCTGAAAGAGAAGTTTAGGAAACACTCCCATTTACCATTGCAACAAAAAGAATAAAATACCTAGGAATAAACCTACCTAGGGAGACAAAGACATGTATGCAGAAAACCAGAAGACACTGATGAAAGAAATAAAAGATGATACCAACAGATGGAGATATACCATGTTCTTGGATTGGAAGAATCAATATTGTGAAAATGACTATACTACCCAAAGCAATCTACAGATTCAGTGCAATCCCTATCAAATTACCAATGACATTTTTTTTACAGAACCAGAAAAAAAAATCTTAACATTTGTATAGAGACACAGAAGACCCCCAGTAGCCAAAGCAGTCTTGAGAGAAAAAAAATGGAGCTGGAGGAATCAGACTCCCTGACTTCAGACTATACTACAGAGCTACAGTAATCAAGATAGTATGGTACTGGCACAAAAACAGAAATATAGATCAATGGAACAGGATAGAAAGCCCAGAGATAACCCACCACCTATGGTCAACTAATCTATGACAGAGGAGGCATGGATATACAGTGGAGAAAAGACAGTCTCTTCAGTAAGTGATACTGGAAAAACTGGACAGCTACATGTAAAAGAATGAAAGTAGAACATTCCATAACACCACACACAAGAATAAACTCAAAATGGATTAGAGACCTAAGTGTAAGACTGGATACTATAAAACTCTGAGAGGAAAACATAGGAAGAACACTCTTTGACATAAATCACAGCAAGATATTTTTTGATCCACCTCCTGGAGTAATTGAAATAAAAACAAAAATAAACAAATGGGACCTAGTGAAACTTATAAGCTTTTGCACAGCAAAGGAAACCATAACAAAACGAAAAGACAACCCTCAGAAAAGGAGAAAATATTTGCAAATGAATCAACGGACAAAGGTTTAATCTCCAAAATATATAAACAGCTCATGCAGCTCAATATTAAGAAAACAA
>NC_041215.1:45156027-45175290 GCF_002837175.3 Physeter macrocephalus | reverse complement strand
TAATAAGAAAACAAACAACCCAATCAAAAAATGGGCAGAAGACCTAAATAGACATCCCCAAAGAAGACATACAGATGGCCAAGAGGCATATGAAAAGCTTCTCAACATCACTAATTATTAGAGAAATGCAAATCAAAACTCCAATGAGGTATCACCTCACACCAGTTAGAATGGGCATCATCAGAAAATCTACAAACGGCAAATGCTGGAGAGGGTGTGGAGTAAAGCGAACCTTCTTGTACTGTTGGTGGGAATGTAAATTGATACAGCCACTATGGAGAACGGTTGGAGGTTCCTTAAAAAACTAAAAATAGAATTACCATATGATTCAGCAATCCCACTACTGGACATATATCCAGAGAAAACCATAATTCAAAAAGACACATGCACCCCAGTGTTCATTGCAGCACTATTTACAATAGCGAGGTCATGGAAGCAACCTAAATACCCATCGACAGATGAATGTGTAAAGAAGATGTGGTACATATAGACAATGGAATATTACTCAGCCATAAAAAGGAATGAAATTGGGTCATTTGCAGAGCAGTGGGTGGATATAGAGACTGTCCTACAGAGTGAAGTAAGTCAGAAAGAGAAAAACAAATATCATATATTAACGTATATATGAGAAACCTAGAGAAATGGGACAGATGAACCAGTTTGCAGTGCAGAAATAGAGACACAGATGTAGAGAACAAACGTATGGACAACAAGGGGGGAAGTGGCGGGCAGGGCATGGTGGTGGAATGAATTGGGAGATTGGGTTTTACATATATACACTAATATGTATAAAATGGATAAGTAATAAGAACCTGCTTTTTAAAATATAAATTTCAAAAATCCAAAAAAAATTTTAAAAGATAATAAGTAAAAAGATAAATTTGTGTGTGTGTGTATGTACGTGTGTATGGTAAATTATTTTGAGCCAGGAAAATAATATGATAAACTAGAAATTGCTATGGAAAAACTATGATGTATCTCAGTGTCTTAAATGAATATCCAAGAAAAAGTAGTAAATAAACTGAAGGGTGGAAGAGGCCAATTATTCTTTTATATAAACAAAAGTAGGTTGAAAAGTAGATTAAATATACATAAATCATATAAAACAGCAATTTTTATTGTAAAATATTTGCCATAAAAAGATGAAGAAGAATAAAAATATATTCATAAGGAAGAAAACATCAGGATTAGAAAAGAGAAGAGTGGAATCCTCTGTAATTATTAACTATTCAAATAAACATATATTGAGTATTTCAGATGCAAGGTAGCTGAATGGAAAATACAATTTCATTAAATTAGTAGGTAAATGTTTTGATTATAAAAATTCTATCATGAAAATGCTATTTTTATAAATGTATTAAAAGTCTTGGGTAAAAAAATAGTATGAAAAGTACACTTATCTTTAGTCAATCTAAAGTGAACATAAAGAGGTTTTTAACCCTTAGGAAGCTGGAAATAGGGAAAAAAACAGCCCTATTTTTTCAGCCTAAAAAGGAGGTGGATTCCCCCTTTTCCCGTGTTGCAGGTCTAAAATCTAGGCCAGCTGATCCTACAGGTACCTCAGATTAGATGTGTCCCCAAATCATCTCATCATGTTTTTCCTCAAACAAGACGCACATAACTTTTCAGTTCATCTCCTTTTCATTTCCATAGCAACTTCCTCCTTGCCTCTATTACCCTGCCCCTATTCCATGTTACTAAAATACAGATCAGAGTTGTGTTCTGCGTAAGTATATTGAATGGATCTCCAGGCCTTTGGATAATTTTCACGCTGCTTATTATGCTATGGATAACTCTCTAGAATTCAACTCTTCTCTACTTCTCAAGAAATTCATTCCATATTCACACTTATATCTATGCTCCTGTAATTCTGGTCTAATTATAGTTTCTAAATATTTCAGGTATCCTATACCTCCATGATATCCTGCCTCTGTTTATTTGCCTGGAATGCCATTCCCCAGTCTATCCCAAAACTTAGTTCTAAATCCTTTGAGAAGACTTCTCCTGATCGTTCCAGGCAAATTTAGCATCTTTGGGCCTCTAATATATTCTGAACATGCTTTTTATAATGCTAAATATTTTATTGCTAAATGTTTAATTGTACCATACCATACTTGAGTCTTTCTTCCCCATAATAAACCATAAGTTTCTTGAGCATAACATGCATATCTATTTCATCTTTCTGTCCCCAACCCCTAATGTTGAGTAGGTGTGGTTACGTACTAGTATCCTAGCAGTTGTGGCCACACAATGTCCTAGATAAACTAGAAAAGACAAAGACATTCTGGATTGTAATGACTTGTGAGATTTTATTATCTTTCTGAAGTCAGGACTATCAAAGCAGGTAGCAAACAGAACTCCCATGGCTATCTCAAAGGCATATATTTTGACATACGTTTATATCAGAAAAAATATTTCTTCTCTCTTTTTAGTTATAATTTGATTATGGATTTTGGCCTTTATATGTTAACAATTGCATCATTTTGAATAATGACAGTGCCTTTCCATTATTTGTCTTATCTTACCACATGTGATCGGACGTTTAAAATAATATTGTAGTAGCAGTAGCAGTCATAGTAGCAGTCATACTGTGCACCCTTGAGTTACTCCTAATTTTCAGAAGAATACCTCTGACATCTCCATTAGCAATGATAAGTCATGTAGATGACTCACATTAGGCTACGGGAGTTCCCATTTATTGTTAGTTTGCTAGAAGTTGTTATCATTAATGAGTATTGAATTTAATCAAATGCTTTTCATAATTTTGAGATAATAGATTATTTCTCTTTAATTTCTAAATGTAGAAAGTTACATGTATAAATCCATTTTTAAATGTTCACCATCATTGTATTCTTGGGAAAAACTGATAGAGTCATGACACTTAAAAAAATTTTTATTTTGTATTGGAGTATAGTTGATTAACAATGTTGTGTTAGTTTTAGGTGTACAGCCAAGTGATTCAGTTATACATATACATGTATCTATTGTTTTTCAAATTCTTTTCCATTTAGGTTATTACAGAATATTGAGCAGAGTTCCCTGTCCTTTACAGTAAGTCTTTGATGGTTAATTTTTAAAATATAGTAGTGTGTATATATCAATCCCAAACTCCCAATTTATTCCTCCCTCCCCACCTTTCCCCTTTGGTAACCATAAGTTTGTTTTCAAAGTCTGTGAGTCTATTTCTGTTTTGTAAATAAGTTCATTTGTATCATTTTTTTTAGATACTGCATATAAGCAGTATCATATGATATTTGTCTTTCTCTGTCTGACTTACTTCACTTAGTATGATATTCTGCAGGTCCATCCATGTTGCTACAAATGACATTATTTCATTCTTTTTAATGGCTGAGTAATAGTTCATCATATGTATGTATCATATCTTCTTTATTCATTCTTCTGTTGATGGACATTTAGGTTGCTTCTCTCTCTTGGCTGTTGTAAACAGTGCTGCAATGAACATTGGGTGCATGTACCTTTTGAACCATGGTTTTCTCCAGATATATGCCCAAGAGTTGGATTGCAGGGTCATATGGTAGTTCTACTTTTAGTTTCTTAAGGAACCTCCATACTGTTCTCCATAGTAGCTGTACCAATGTACATTCCCACCAACAGTGTGGGAGGGTTCCCTTTTCTCCACACTCTCGTCAGCATTTATTGTTGTAGACTTTTATGATGGCCATTCTGACTGGTGTGAAGTGATATCTCATTGAAATTTTGATTTGCATTTCTCTAATAATTAGTGACGTTAAGCATCTTTCCATGTGCTCTTGGCCATCTGTATGTCTTCTTTGAAGAAATGTCTGTTTAGATCTTCTGTGCATGTTTTGATTGGGTTGTTTTTTGATATTGAGCTGCATGGGCTGTTTGTAGATTTTGGAGATTAATCTTTTGTCGGTCACACCATTTGCAAATATGTCCTCCCATTCTGTGGGTTGTCTTTTCATTTTGTTTATGGTTTCCTTTGATGTGCAAAAGTTTTTGAGTTTAATTAGGTCCCATTTGTTTATTTTTGTTTTTATATTCATTACTCCAGGAAGTGGATCAAAACAGATATTGTTGCGATTTATGTCAAAGAGTGTTCTGCCTATGTTTTCCTCTAAGAGTTTTATAATATCCAGTCTTACATTTAGATCTTGAACCCAGTTTGAGTTTATTTTTGTGTATGGTGTTTAAAAATGTTCTAATTTCATTCTTTTACATGTAGCTGTCCAGTTTTCCCAGCACTACTTATTGAAGAGACTGTCTTTTCTCCATTGTATAGTCTTGCTTCCTTTGTCGTAGATTAGTTGACCACAGGTGCGTGGATATATTTCTGAGCTTTCTGTCCTATTCCATGATCTATATTTCTGTTTTTCTGCCAGTACTATGTTGTTTTGATGACTGTAACTTTTTAGTATAGTCTGAAGTCAGGGAATCTGATTCCTCCAGCTCCGTTTTTCTTGCTCAAGATTGCTTTGGCTATTTGGGGGTCTTTTGTGTCTCCATACAAATTTTAAGATTTTTTTTTCTGGTTCTGTAAAAAATGCCATTGGTAATTTGATAAGGATTGCATCAAATCTGTAGATTTCCTTGGGTAGTGTAGTCATTTTGACAATATTGATTCTTCCAATCCAAGAACATCTTATAACTTTCCATCTGTTTGTGTCATCTTTGACTTCTTTCATCAGTGTCTTACAGTTTTCTGGGTACAGGTCTTTTGCCTCCTTAGGTAGGTTTATTCCTAGGTATTTTATTCTTTTTGATGCAATGGTAAATGGAATTGTTTCCTTATTTTCTCTTTCTGATCTTTCGTTTTTAGTGTATAGAAACGCAAGTGATTTCTGTGTATTAATTATGTCTCCTGCAACTTTACCAAATTCATTGATGAGCTCTAGTAGCTTTCTGGTAGCATCTGTAGGGTTTTCTATGTAAACAGTGACAGTTTTACTTCTTGCTTTCCAATTTGGATTCCTTTTATTTCTTTTTCTTCTCTGATTGCCATGACTAGGACTTACAAACTTATGCTGAATAAAAGTGATGAGAATGGAAATCCTTGTCTTGTTCCTGATCTTAGAGGAAATGCTTTCAGTTTTTCACCCTTGAGTATGATGTTAACTGTAGGTTTCTCATATATGGCCTTTATTATGTTGAGGTCAGTTCCCTCTATGCTCACTTTCTGGAGAGGTTTTTTTTTTTTTTTTTATTGTAAATGGGTATTGACTTTTTTCAAAAGCTTTTTCTGCATCTATTGAGATGATCATATGGTTTTCATTTTTCAATTTGTTGATGTGGTGTATCACACTGATTGATTTGCAGATATTGAAAAATCCTTGCATCCCTGGGATAAATCCTGATCTAGTCATGACATATCTTTTTGAAGTAAATGTTTGGATTTGGTATGCTAATATTTTTTTAAAGATTTTTGCTTCTATGTTCAAAGTTGACCTGTAATTTTCATTTTACTTATTTTTGGTCTTTTATACTTTCTTTTAAGGCTTTAATACTTACATTTTCTATAGTTTATCTTGTATTTACACTACTGTTTATTAACTGTAAATGTGGTCATATTATTAGGCTTGTAATTTTCTTTTTATTATTTATTTATTTATTTATTTATTTATTTTTTTGCGGTACGTGGGCCTCTCACTGCTGTGGCCTCTCCCGTTGCGGAGCACAGGCTCCGGACGCGCAGGCTCAGCGGCCATGGCTCACGGGCCCAGCCGCCCTGTGGCACGTGGGATCTTCCCAGACCGGGGCACGAACCCGCGTCCCCTGCATCGGCAGGCGGGCTCTCAACCACTGCGCCACCAGGGAAGCCCTGTAATTTTCTTTTTAAATGTGCCTAATTCTGTTCTCATTTTTCCTAGTGTATCAATTCTAACCTTCTATCTAAGAATGTAAGCACTATTGAGAATTTCTCCAGGATCTCACAGTAATATATAAATAGGAATATGAATATAAAATATATATTTATATGCACTCAAACATATAGAAGCTTTGGATGATTTTATAAAAATTGAATACCCTACACCATTTTCTTACTTTTCAGCACTTTGCTTTATTCACTTGATATTTCACAGAAATATTTCCAAGTTAAATGATAACTCTAATTTCTTCTAATGGCTGCATAATATCCACTATGTGCACATATCATTACTTATTAAACAGTCCTTACTGAAGGCCATTTACCTCTATTTTTTTTTTTACTATGAAAAATGCTGCAATTAACATTATTGTATACACGTAGTTATGCACTGGTGGTCTAATTTCATGATTTCCTAGGAAATGGATTCCTGGAAACATGTAAATGTATACTTGATTCTTAGTAAACTTTTAATAACATATACCATACGTACTGAATAGTGCACAAATCATAAGTGCACACCACATAGTTTAAGATATAGAAGATTAGTAGTACTCTATAGTTGAACATTACATAGACTCAGACAGTATACACTCTCTTTTTTTTTTCCCTCTGGGTATTTGCTTTTTTGTGTGTTTTGTTTTTAATTTTATTTATTTAATTTTTATACAGCAGGTTCTTATTAGCTATCTATTTTATACATATTAGAGTATACATGTCAATCCCAATCTCCCAATTCTTCACACCACTCCCATCCCCCACCCCTTTCCCCCCTTGGTGTCCATACATTTGTTCTCTACATCTGTGTCTCTATATCTGCCCTGCAAACCAGTTCGTCTGTACCATTTTTCTAGGTTCCACATATGTGCGTTAATTTACGATATTTATTTTTCTCTTTCTGACTTACTTCACTCTGTATGACAGTCTCTAGATCCATCCACATCTCTACAAATGACCCAATTTCATTCCTTTTTATGGCTGAGTAGTATTCCATTGTATATATTTATCACATCTTCTTTATCCATTTGTCTGTCAAAGGGCATTTAGGTTGCTTCCATGACCTGGCTGTTGTAAATAGTGCTGCAGTGAACATTGGGGTGCATGTATCTTTTTGAACTATGGTTTTCTCTGGGTATATGCTCAGAAGTGGGATTGCTGGGTCGTATGGTAGTTCTATTTTTAGTTTTTTAAGGAACCTCCATACCGTTCTCCATAGTGGCTGTATCAATTTACATTCCCACCAACAGTGCAAGAGGGTTCCCTTTTCTCCACACCCTCTCCAGCATTTATTGTTTCTAGATTTTTTGATGATGGCCATTCTGACCGGTGTGAGATGATATCTCATTGTAGTTTTGATTTGCATTTCTCTAATGATTAATGATGTTGAGCATTCTTTCATGTGTTTGTTGGCAATCTGTATATCTTCTTTGGAGAAATGTCCATTGCAGCTCTATTTACAATAGCCAGGACATGGAAGCAACCTAAGTGTCCATCAACAGATGAATGGATAAAGAAGATGTGGCACATATATACAATGGAATATTACTCAGCCATAAAAAGAAATGAAACTGAGTTATTTGTAATGAGGTGGATAGACCTGGAGTCTGTCATACAGAGTGAAGTAAGTCAGAAGGAGAAAAACAAATACCGTATGCTAAGGAGATTAATCCTTTGTCCGTTGATTCATTTGCAAATATTTTCTCACATTCTGAGGGTTGTCTTTTTGTCTTGTTTATGGTTTCCTTTGCTGTGCAAAAGCTTTTAAGTTTCATTAGGTCCCATTTGTTTATTTTTATTTCCATTACTCCAGGAGGTGGATCAAAAAATATCTTGCTGTGATTTATGTCAAAGAGTGTTCTTCCTATGTTTTCCTCTTAAGAGTTATATAGTGTACAGTCTTACATTTAGGTCTTTAATCCATTTTGAGTTTATTTTTGTGTATGATGTTAGGGAGTGTTCTAGTTCCATTCTTTTATATGTAGCTGTCCAGTTTTCCCAGCATCACTTATAAAGAGACTGTCTTTTCTCCATTGTATACCCTTGCCTTCTCTGTCATAGATTAGTTGACCATAGGTGTGTGGGTTTAACTCTGGGCTTTCTATCCTGTTCCGTTGATCTGTATTTCTGTTTTTGTGCCAGTACCATATTATCTTGATTACTGTAGCTTTGTAGTATAGTCTGAAGTCAGAGAGTCTGATTCCTCCAGCTCCATTTTTTCCCTCTAGTTTACTTTGGCTATTTGGGCTCTTTTGTGTCTCCATACGAATTTTAAGATTTTTTTTTTAGTTCTGTGAAAAATGCCATTGGTAATTTGATATAGGTAGGTTTATTCCTAGGTATTTTATTCTTTTGTGGCAGTGGTGAATGGGACTGTTTCCTTAATTTCTCTTTCTGATCTTTCATTGTTAGTATATAGGAATGCACAAGATTTCTGAGCATTAATTTTATATCCTGAAACTTTACCAAATTCATTGATTAGCTCTAGTAATTTTCTGGTGGCATCTTTAGGATTCTGTCTATATATTATCCTGTCATCTGCGAACAGTTACAGTTTTATTTCTTCTTTCCAATTTGTATTCCTTTTATTTCTTTTTCATCTCTAATTGCCATGGCTAAGACTTCCAAAATTATGTTGAATAATTGTGGTGAGAGTGGACGTCCTTGTCTTGTTCCTGGTCTTAGAGGAAATGCTTTCAGTTTTTCACCCTTGAGAATGATGTTTGCTGTGGGTTTGTCATATATGGCCTTTATTATGTTGAGGTAGGTTCCGCCTATGCCCACTTTCTGGAGAGTTTTTATCATAAATGCATTTTGAATTTTGTCAAACGCTTTTTCTGCATCTATTGAGATGATCATATGGTTTTTATTCTTCAGTTTGTTAATATGGTGTATCACACTGATTGATTTGCATATTTTGAAGAATGTTGAAGAATCCTTGCATCCCTGGGATAAATCCCACTTGATCATGGTTTATGATCCTTTTAATGTGTTGTTGGATTCTGTTGCTAGTATTTTGTTGAGGATTTTTGTACCTATATTTATCAGTGATATTGTTCTGTAATTTTCCTATTTTATATTTTCTTTTCTGGTTTTGGTATCAGGGTGATGGTGGCCTCATAGAATGAGTTTGGGAGTGTTCCTTCCTCTGCAATTTATTGGAAGAGTTTGAGAAGGATGGGTGTTAGCTCTTCTCTAAACGTTTGATGGAATTCACCTGTGAAGCCATCTTGTCCTGGTCTTTTGTTTGTTGGAACATTTTAAATTAGAGTTTCAATTTCATTACTTGTGATTGGTCTGTTCATATTTTCTATTTCCTCCTCGTGCAGTCTTGGAAGGTTATACCCTTCTAATTATTTGTCAGTTTCTTCCAGGTTGTCCATTTTATTGACATAGAGTTGCTTGTAGTAGTCTCTTAGGATGCTTTGTATTTCTGCAGTGTCTGTTTTAAGTTCTTCTTTTTCATTTCTAATTTTATTGATTTGAGTCCTCTCCCTCTTTTTCTTGTTGAGTTGGGCTAAATGTTTATCAATTTTGTCTTCTCAAAGAATCAGCTGTTAATTTTACTGATCTTTGCTATTGTTTTCTTTATCTCTATTTTATTTATTTCTGCTCTGATCTTTATGATTTCTTTCCTTCTGCTAACTTTGGGTTTTTTTTTTTTCTGGTTCCTTTAGGTGTAAGGTTAGATTGTTTATTTGAGATTTTTCTTGTTTCTTGAGGTAGGATTGTATTCCTCTAAACTTCCCTTTTAGAACTGCTTTTACTACATACCATAGCTTTTGGATCATCGTGTATTTGTTGTCATTTGTCTCTTGGTATTTTTTGATTTCCTCTTTGATTTCTTCAGTGATGTCTTGCTTATTTAGTAACATTGTCTAGCCTCTATGTGTCTCTGTTTTTTACGTTTTTCCCCATATAACTTATTTCTAATCTCATTGCATTGTGGTCGGTAAAGATACTTGATATGAGTTCAATTTTCTTACATTTACTGAGGCTTGATTTGTAACCCGATATGGGATCTATCCTGAAGAGTGTTCTATGTGCACTTGAGAAGAATGTGTAATCTGCTGTTTTCGGATGGAATGTCCCATAAATACCAATTAGATATATCTGGTCTATTGTGTCATTTAAAGCTTGTGTTTCCATATTAATTTTCTGCCTGTTTGATTTGTCCATTAGTATCAGTGAGGTGTTTAAGTCCCCCACTATTATTGTGTTACTGTCAATTTCCTCTTTTAGAGCTGTTAGCATTTGCCTTATGTATTGAGGTGCTCCTATGTTGGGTTGATATATTTTTATAAAATTGTTATATCTTTTTCTTGGATTGATCCCTTGATCGTTATGTAGTGTCCTTCCTTGTCTCTTGTAACATTCTTCATTTTAAAGTCTATTTTATCTGTTATGAGTATTGCTACTCCAGCTTTCTTTTGATTTTCATTTGCATGGAATATCTTTTTCCGTCCCCTCACTTTCAGTCTGTATTTGTCCCTTGATCTGAAGTGGGTCTCTTGTAGACAGTATATTTATGGGTCTTGGTCTTGTATCCATTCAGCAAGCCCATGTCTTTCGTTTGGAGCATTTATTTCATTCACATTTAAGGTAATTATCGATATGTATGTTCCTATGACCATTTTCTTAATTGTTTTGGGTTTGTTTTTGTAGGTCCTTTTCTTCTCTTGTATTTCCCACTTAGAGAAGTTCCTTTAGCATTTGCTGTAGAGCTGGTTTGGTGGTGCTGAATTCTCTTAGCTTTTGCTGATTGTAAAGCTTTTGATTTCTCCATCGAATCTGAATGAGATCCTTGCCAGGTAGAATAATCTTGGTTGTAGGTTCTTTGTCACTTTAAATATATCATGCTACTCCCTTCAGGATTTTAGAGTTTCTGCTGAGATATCAGCTGTTAAACGTATGGGAGTTCCCTTGTATGTTTTTTGTCATTTTTTCCTTGTTGCTTTTAAAAGGTTTTCTTTGTCATTAATTTTTGTCAGTTTGATTACCATGTGTCTTGGCATGTTTCTCCTTGGGTTTATCCTGCCTGGTACTCTCTGCCCTTCCTGGACTTGGGTGTCTATTTTCTTCCCCATATTAGGGAAGTTTTCAACTATAATTCTTCAAATATTTTCTCAGGTCTTTTCTCTCTCTCTTCTCCTTCTGGGACCCCTATAATGCAAATGTTGTTGCATTTAATATTGTCCCAGAGGTCTCTTAAACTGTCTTTATTTCATTTCATTATTTTTTCTTTATTCTGTTCTGTGGCAGTGAAGTCCACCATTCTGTCTTCCAGGTCGCTTATCTGTTCTTCTGCTTCAGTTATTCTGCTACTGATTCCTTCTAGTGTATTTTTCATTTCAGTTATTGTATTGTTCATCTCTGTTTGTTCTTTAATTCTTCTAGGTGTTTGTTCTTTAATTGTTCTAGGTCTTTGTTAAACATTTCTTGCATCTTCTCGATCCTGCCTCCATTCTTTTTCTGAGGTCCTGGATCATCTTCACTGTCATTATTATGAATTCTTTTTCTGGAAGGTTGCCTATCTCCACTTCATTTAATTGTTTTTCTGGGGTTTTATCTTGTTTCTTCATCTGGTACATAGTCCTCTGCATTTTCATTTTGTCTGTCTTTCTGTGAATATGGTTTTCATTCCACAGGCTGCAGGATTATAGCTCTTCTTGCTTCTGCCATGTGCCCTCTGGTGGATGAAGCTATCTAATTGGCTTGTGCAAGCTTCCTGATGGGAAGGACTGGTATTGGGTAGAGCTGAGTGTTGCTCTGTGGGGCAGAGCCCAGTAAAACTTTAATCCGCTTGTCTACTGATGGGTGGGGCTAAGTTCCCTCCCTGTTGGTTGTTGGGCCTGAGGCAACCCAGTTCTGGAGCCCATAGGCTCTTTGGTGGGGCTAATGGCAGACTCCAGGAGCACTCATGCCAAGGAGTACTTCCCAGAACTTCTGCTGCCAGTGTCCTTGTCCCTGTGGTGAGCCACAGCTGCCCCCCGCCTCTCCAGGAGACCTTCCAGCACTAGCAGGTAAGTCTGGTTCAGTCTCCTGTGGGTCTGTGCTCCTTCCCCCTGGGTCCTGATGCACACATTGCTTTGTGTGTGATCTCCAAGAGTGGAGTCTCTGTTTCCTCTAGTCTTGTCGAAGTCCTGTAATCTAATCCCACTAACCTTCAAAGTCTGATTTTCTGGAAATTCCTCCTGCAGTTGCCAGACCCCCAGTTTGGGAAGCCTAATGTGGGGCTCAGAACCTTCACTCTATTTGGTGGACTTCTATGGTATAACTTCTCTACAGTTTGTGTGTCACCCACCCAGTGGTTATGGGGTTTGATTTTATTGTGATTGTGCCCCTCCTACTGTCTCATTGTGGCTTCTCCTTTGTCTTTGGATGTGGGGTATATTTTTTGGTGAGGTCCAGTGTCTTCCTGTCAGTGACTGTTCAGCAGTTAGTTTTGATTCCAGTGCTCTCGCAAGAGGGAGTGAGCTCATGTCCTTCTACTCCGCTGTCTTGAACCAATCTCTACACTCTTGTGTGTATAACTGCTTTTGCTTAATCTGTGTGTGAAATTAATCATTGTTACACGTAAAAATGTTTGCATCCTTCTCATTGTATGGTATTGATTGTATTACCACATTTTATCCAATTCACAGTTTAACATTTGAGTTGTTTCTAGTTTAGGGTTATTAATAACAGTGAGGTTATACATTCCTCTACATATCTTTTGGTGCACATAGGTCCACACATACATATAAATGGAATCAACGCATTGCAGGATGTGCCTTTATTCCACTTCGTAGAAGTTTATCTAAACTTGCTGTACCAATGTACACTCCCAATTGTATTAATAGTATATGAGGGTTTTCATTGCGCTACATTTTTACCAACATCTGGTACTATCTTTTTTTTTTTTATTTTAATTTTAATTTTAGCCATTTGGCAAATGTGTAGTGATATCTATTTGTGGTTTTAATTTCAATGTGTTGAGGACTAATGAAATTTAGCACTTTTTCGTTAATTAGCCATTTAAATATTCTCTTCTATAAATTGTTTTTTCAGATCTTTTGTTTATTTTTCTGTTGTGTTGTCTTCCTTTTATGGATTCATAATAGTTCTTCATATATACTGGATACATATATATCTTCTACTTCTTGTTTTACATTTTCTCTCTCTGTAATGGTGTCTTTTGATGAATAGATATTGTAAATTTTTTTGTAGTTCATCTACCAATCTTTCATTTCATGGTTTATGTTTTTATGTCCAGTTTAAGAAATCTTTCCTAATCCCAAGCTTATTAAGATATTCTAACATATCTTCTTCCAGAAGTTTTATTGCTTTATCTATTATATTTTATAGCCCTTCTGGAATTGATTTTTGCATATGATGTGAGGTACGAGTCAAAATTAAATATTTTTCTATATGTATACCCAATCGACTGAGCATCAATTATTGAAAAGACAGCTCTTTCCACACTGTATTACAGAGTTAACTTTGATATAAATCAAGTGACTATATATATAAAAAATATATATATTATATATATATATAGTTTTTTATTTTTTTTTATTCCTTTGATTTTTTATTCTGTCTTGCACCAACACCACATAGCCTTAATTGGGGTAGCTTTATAATATGTTTTGATATCTGGTAATAAAATTCCTTCAACTTTGTTTTTCTCCTACAGATTTGTCTTGTTTATTCTTGGCCCATTGCATTCTCACATATGTTTAAGAACCAGCTCATGATTCTCCATACACACACACACACACACACACACATTCTGAGATTTCACTTAATTTATGGATCAATTTGGAGAGAATTGGTATCTTTACATCTCCAGATTGCAATTAATAAAACTCCATTTACTTAGGCAGGCCACCTTTAATTTAAGCATAGTGGAGAAAGGTGAAGATTAAATCTTCAGGGACATAAGGTAAACATGCATCCTTTTTCTTCATCAGAATTAACTTTCCTCTTTTGTCCCCATACGAAGTCCCAACAGATAGCAATTCAGTCATACTTCTTTCTGAAATCTAAAACACTGCTCTTTGCTCTTTTTGTGTGACTATCTATGACTTAATTGAGATAGCAAGAAAAAATGTACATTGCAGTTTTGTTATCAGTTAAGTCATAAATAGTCACAAAATCAATTAATCACTCTGTAACATTAAGAAAAAACAGATGGACTTTAAAAATGTATACTTTTTATGCTACAGTAATCAATGGTGCTGGGAAAACTGGACAGCTACATGTAAAAGAATGAAATTAGAACACTCCCTAAGACCATACACAAAAATAAACTCAAAATGGATTAAAGACCTAAATGTAAGGGCAGACACTATCAAACTCTTGGAGGAAAACATAGGCAGAACACTCTATGACATAAATCACAGCAAGAGCCTTTTTGACCCACCTCCTAAAGTGATGGAAATAAAAGCAAAAATAAACAAATGGGACATAATGAAACTTAAAAGCTTTTGCACAGCAAAGGAAACCATAAACAAGACAAAAAGACAACACTCAGAATAGGAGAAAATATTTGCAAGCAAATCAGCTGACAAAGGATTAATCTCCAAAATATACATGCAGCTCAATATCAAAAAAACAAACAGCCCAATCCAAAAATGGTTAGAAGACCTAAATAGACGTTTCTTCAAAGAAGAGAGCCTGCGCTCTGCAACGGGAGAGTCCACAACAGTGAGAAGCCCGCGTACTTCAAAAAAAAAAAAAAAAAATCTATAAACAATAAATGCTGGAGAGGGTGTGGAGAAAGGGCACCTGCTTGCACTGTTGGTGGGAATGTAAATTGATACAGCCACTATGGAGAACAGTATTGAGGTTTCCTAAAAAACTAAAAATAGAACTACCATACAACCCAGCAATCCCACTACTGGGCATATACCCAGAGAAAACCATAATTCAAAGAGTTATGTCCGACAATGTTCATTGCAGCTCTATTTACAATAGCCAGGACATGGAAGCAACCTAAGCGTCTGTCGACGGATGAATGGATAAAGAAGATGTGGCACATATACACATTGTAATATTACTCAGCCATAAAAAGAAACAAAATTGAGTTATTTGTAGTGTAGTGAGGTGGATGGACGTAGAGTCATACAGAGTGAAGTAAGTCAGAAAGAGAAAAATAAATACCGTATGCTAACACATATATATGCAGTCTAAAAAAAAAACGGTTCTGAAAATCCTAGGGGCAGGAGAAGAATAAAGATGCAGATGTAGAGAGTGGACTTGAGGACATGGGGAGAGGGAAGGGTAAGCGGGATGAAGTGAGAGAGTGGCATGGACATATATACACTACCAAATGTAAAACAGACAGCTAGTGGGAAGCAGCCACGTAGCACAGGGAGATCAGCTCCATGCTTTGTGACCATCTAGAGGGGTGGGATAGAGAGGGTGGTGGGGAGACGCAAGAGGGAAGTGATATGGGGATATGTGTATATGTATAGCTGATTCACTTTGTTATAAAGCAGAAAGTAACACACCACTGTAAAGCAATTATACTCCAATAAAGATGTTAAATGTATATATATACTTTTTTAAGTCATCAGAGAGCTATGGGCACAAAGAAGTCTAAATAAAATAATTTATAAGGATGGTAGCCCTTCAGAAATGAGCAAAGTCCAGCAGCATTCTTTATTTCCCAGTGCTGTTGCCGAGTGTATATAAACAACTGTATGGGAAAATAAGACTGTTCTATAATGGTCTTACGTTAAGGAGAAGAGATTCACTGAGATTTTACCACTAGAAAATGGCTTACATGGCTGCTTACCGATTCTCCACATAAAGAATTTCTAGTGTTCCTAGAAAATTGCAGGCTTGTTGGAAAATAAAGAGAAGTTGCTTAATTTGTCTTTGATTAAATTTCAAAGCCCTGCTGGAAGCCAGGGCTTGATCTCACTGTGGAGAACCAGGAAACGAATCACATAAACTACTAATTAAATTGAAGTTATAAGCACCTATCTTGATAACAAAGGAACAAAGCAAGTCCTTTCTGGAAGAATTTATTATCCACGTGAGTCTCTACTGCTATTTTATACCCTAAGTACAGTGCATACACAAAAATCTAGAAGACATGAAAAGTAGCAGAACAGTGTGACTCCAAATAAAAAGTCAAAAAGTCAAAAGAAGCAGACCATAGATGACACAAATGCAGCAAGTAGTAGGCTAAAAAATAAGGAAAAGATGGATGAAGTGGTGTAAAGATGAAGAATTTCAGCAGAAAAAAAAGAAAACTAAAAAATTATAAATTCTAGAACTGAAAAATGTTATATTTGAAATGAGTAATTCATTTTATTGGCTTAAACGTAGTCTGGACACAAGAAAAAAGGATTATTAAGTTCAAAGAAGGTCATTTGGAATTATCTGGAGTGAACCACAGAAAAAGAAATAATAATTTATAAACGGGTTAGGAGCTCTTAAAGAGACTGTAAGATGTTCTTACGTAGTTTATTAACAAATAATTAAAAAGCAAATTGTAAAATGATACAATTGCAGCCCTCCAAAACACAAAATACTTAATAATTTTAAAGACCTATGTGTAAGACCTATACATTGAAAATTGTTAAAAAGAAATTAAAGATCTAAATAAATAGATATACTATGGTCATAGATTACAAGTCTGAGTATTAAGATGCCATTTCTCCTGAAGTTGTTCTGTAGATTCATATTTATCCCATCCCATTCCTATTCAAATTCTTTTTTAGAACTGGAAAGTTTATTTTTAATAAAAGAATTATAAAATTATCATATATAATTATACATTAATATATAATGTAATAATTGTAATGTATAATGTGTTATACATTATATAATTATAAAACAATACATATGTAAGTTTATAATGTATACATAAATACAGAGAAAGAAGAACCAAGGCAATCTTGAAAAAGAAAAATAAAGATGGAGGACTGACTTACCATATTTCAAGACTTAGAATAAAACTACATTAATTGAGCCAATGAGATATTAGTAGAGACAAACAGATCAAAAAACCAAAAAGAGAGTCTATAAATAAACCTCTATATACAATTACTTGATTTTAACAAAGGCATCAGTGTGATTCAATAGCTTAAGGAAGGGTTAAATAATTTTAAAAATTATTAGGGTTCTTCAGAGTAGTAGAACCAATAGGAGAGATGATAACTAGCTAGCTAGCTAGATAGATAGGAAGATAGGAAGAAAGAATTATAATGGGAACTTTCACACAGTTATGGAGGCTGTGTCCCATAATCTGCTCCACCTGCAAGCTGGAGAACCAGGAAAGCCAGTGGTATAATTAAGTCTGAGTCTGAGGCCTGGGGCTGGGCAGGACTTGTGTACGTCCCTGGGTCCAAAAGCCCCAGAACCAGGAGCTCCAAGGTCTGAGGACAGGCAAAGATGGATGTCCGAGCTCAAGGAGAGAGAGAGAGAATCCACTCTTCCTTTACTCTTTTATTCTATTCTGGCCCTCAGTGGGTTGGATGATGCCAGCCCTCTTTGGTGCGGGTTGATGTCTTTACTCAATCTACTGAAACAAACGCTAATCTCTTCCAGAAACATGCTCATAGATACACCCAGAAATAGTGTTTTATCAGCTATCTGGGTCTCTCTAAACCCAGTCAAATTGTTACATTAAGTTAATCATCACCACAAATATTGCTGGATATCCAAATGGAAGAGTGTTTACAAAATCAGTTACAATTGATGCCCTCCCATTCTTACTCCTTACACCAAAATTAATTCAAAAATGGATCATAAACCTAAATGTCAAAGCTAACATTTGAAAGCTTTTTGAAGGAAACATAGACAAATCTCCTGGTCTAGGCAAATATCAGTATTTCTTAATTAGAATGAAAAAGGCACTACCCATAAGATTTTTTAAAAATCGGGCTTAAAATTGAAATCTAAACACCAAAGATAAAGAAAAGGAAGTAAAGAGACAAACCACAGACTCGGAAAGTATATTCATAAAACATATCTGGCAAAGGATTCATATCCAGAACAGATAAATCCTACAAATCAATAATTAAACGACAAGCAACTCTGTTTCTTCAAATGAGCAAAAGATTTGGATAAACACTTCAGAAAATGAGATACTGAATGACCATGAAGCATATGAAAAGGTTCTCAATGCCATGGCTAATGCAAATCACGCTCACAGTGAGATTTTAGAATTAAAAACAAGCAAAAACAAAAACTACACCTATCAGATCAGCTAACCTTAGGAAGACTGAAAACTCCAAGGATTTGTGAGAATGTAGAGCAACTTAAACTCTTGTGTTGAGAGTCTAACATTGTACAACCACTTTGGAAAACTATCTGCTAGTCTTCCATAAAGATTACCAAACTTTGATCATATAACAATCATTTCCGCTCTAAGACTGACTTGCACAAGGATGTTCATTAAAATTCAACTTATGAAAGCTCATAACTAGAAACAACCCAAATTTTAAGCAATAATAGATTGGCTAAATAAATTGAGGTCTCCAAGACCTTCAAACATGTTAAATCCCCAGCTGCTATGAATAAGGAGGCAAAATTTCTTTGTTGGATGATTTGGTGGAAACCTAAGAGGAATCACTCCTACCCTGCAATGGACTGAATATGTGCCCCACTCCCAAATTCATATGTTGAAGCCTAATCCCCAGTGTTTTGGTCTCTGGGAGGTGATTAGGTCATGAGAGTGGAGCCCTCAGGAATGGGATTAGTGCCCTTATAAGAAACACCCCAGAGAGCTCCCTATTCCCATCATGTTGAGGTTAACGCAAAAAGACTGATGTCTAGCAAGTGGGCTCTCACCATACATTGACTCTGCTAGTGCCTTTATCTTGGAATTCCTAGAACTATAAGTTCTTATACTTCCGAACTGTAAGAAATAAATTTCTGTTGTTTATGAGCCATGCAGTCTATGATATTATGTTATAGAAGCCCAAACGAACTAACACACATCCCCCATTTTGATTTTACAACCTGTTCATGGGGGAGACCATTGCCGGTGTAAGACGACTTAAAGGGACTTACTATATCCACAGTCTCCTAATTGTTATCATCCATAGGCAATTCTACCATTTGAGCCAGCTTCTTATGGTTTATGGAAGCATGTGCTAAGACTACTGAATTTAGTGAGCCTATATTCACACTTCATGTGTCATAAAATGAGTTCCATAGTTCAAGGTGTTATTTTGTGGAACATTGGCAAATAAGAATACATTCTGTAAGTCCTTTAATAGAGGTGCTGAAAGAGGAAAGGGTTACTAAATCTGACCCCAGAATGTATTTTAATCTCTGTAAGATCAACTCTTTGTTCCCCTTCTTTTTTTTTGAATTTTATTTTTTAATTTTTTAATACAGCAAGTTCTTATTAGTTATCCATTTTATACATATAAGTGTATATATGTCAATCCCAATCTCCCAATTCATTCCACCACCAC
>NC_041215.1:45151513-45155066 GCF_002837175.3 Physeter macrocephalus | reverse complement strand
CTTATTAGTTATCCATTTTATACATATAAGTGTATATATGTCAATCCCAATCTCCCAATTCATTCCACCACCACCACCACCACCCTGCAATGCCACTTCCCCCTTTGGTGTCCATATGTTTGTTCTTTACATCTACGTCTCTATTTCTGCCCTGAAAACTGGTTCATCTGTACCATTTTTCTAGGTTCCACATATATGTGTTAATATACGATATTTGTTTTCCTCTTTCTGACTTACTTCACTCTGTAGGACAGTCTCTAGATACATCCATGTCTCTACAAATGACCCAATTTTGTTCCTTTTTATTACTGAGTAATATTCCATTGTATATATGTACCACATCTTCTTTATCCATTCATCTGTCATTGGGCATTTAGGTTGCTTCCATGACCTGGCTATTGTAAATAGTGCTGCAGTGAACATTGGGGTGCATGTGTCTTTTTGAATTATGGTTTTCTATGGGTATATGCCCAGTAGTGGGATTGCTGGGTCATATGGTAATTCTATTTTTAGTTCTTTAAGGAACCTCCATACTGTTCTCCACAGTGGATGTATCAATTTACATTCCCACCAACAGTGCAAGAGGGTTCCCTTTTCTCCACACCCTCTCCAGCATTTGTTGTTTGTAGATTTTTCTGATGATGCCCATTCTAACTGGTGTGAGGTGTTACCTCATTGGAGTTTTGATTTGCATTTCTCTAAGAATTAGTGATGTTGAGCAGCTTTTCATGTGCCTCTTGGCCATCTGTATGTCTTCTTTGGAGACATTTCTATTTAAGCCTTTTGCCCATTTTTTGATTGGGTTGTTTGTTTTTTTAATATTTAGCTGAATGAGCTGTTTATATATTTTGGAGATTAATCCTTTATCTGTTGATTCATTTGCAAATATTTTCTCCCTTTCTGAGGGTTCTCTTTTCATCTTGTTTGTAGTTTCCTTTGCTTTGCAAAAGCTTTTAAGTTTCATTAGGTCCCATTTGTTTATTTTTGTTTTTATTTCCATTACTCTAGGAGGTGGATTAAAAAAGATCTTGCTGTGATTTATGTCAAAGAGTTTTCTTCCTATGTTTTCCTCTAAGAGTTTTACAGTGTCCAGTGTTACATTTAGGTCTCTAATCCATTTTGAGTTTATTTTTGTATATGATGTTAGGGAGTGTTCTCCTTTCATTCTTTTACATGTAGCTATCCAGTTTTCCCAGCACCACCTATTGAAGAGACTGTCTTTTCCCCCATTGTATATCCTTTCCTCCTTTGTTATAGATTAGTTGACCATAGGTGTGTGGGTTATCTCTGGGCTTTCTATCCTGTTCCATTGATCTATATTTCTGTTTTTGTGCCAGTACCATATTGTCTTGATTACTGTAGCTTTGAGGTATAGTCTGAAGTCAGGGAGTCTGTCCTCCAGCTCCGTTTTTTTCCCTCAAGACTGCTTTGGCTGTTTAGGGTCTTTTGTGTCTCCATACAAATTTTAAGATTTTTTTGTTCTAGTTCTGTAAAAAATGCCATTGGTAATTTGATAGGGATTGCACTCAATCTGT
Organism: Physeter macrocephalus; assembly: GCF_002837175.3. NCBI lineage: Eukaryota > Metazoa > Chordata > Mammalia > Artiodactyla > Physeteridae > Physeter > Physeter macrocephalus. Next base: position 45,153,531 of record NC_041215.1, on the reverse strand, counting down.
AGATTGCTTTGGCTGTAGATTGCTTTGGGTAGTATAGTCATTTTCACAATATTGATTCTTCCAATCCAAGAACATGGTATATCTCTCCATCTGTTGGTATCATCTTTAATTTCTTTCATCAGTGTCTTACAGTTTTCTGCATACAGGTATTTTGTCTCCCTAGATAGGTTTATTACTAGGTATTTTATTCTTTTGATGCAGTGGTTAATGGGAGTGTTTCCTTAATTTCTCTTTCAGATTTTTCATCATTAGTGTATAGGAATGCAAGAGATTTCTGTGCAATAACTTTGTATCCTGCAACTTAACAAATTCATTGATTAGCTGTAGTAGTTTTCTGGTGACATCATTAGGATTCTCTATGTATAGTATCATGTCATCTGCAAACAGTGACAGTTTTACTTCTTCTTTTCCAATTTGTGTTCCTTTTAGTTTTTTTATTTCTTCTCTGATCGCCTTGGTTAGAACTTTCAAAACTATGTTGTAGTTTTGAATAATAGTGGTGAGAGTGGCCATCCATGTCTTGTTCCTGATCTTAGAGGAAATGCTTTCAGTTTTTCACCATTGAGAATGATGTTTGCTGTGGGTTTGTCATATATGGTCTTTATTATGTTGAGGTAAGTTCCCACTATGCCCACTTTCTGGAGAGTTTTTATCATAAATGTGTTTTGAATTTTGTCAAAAGCTTTCTCGCATCTATTGAGATGATCATACGGTGTTTTTCCTTCTATTTGTTAATATGGTGTATCACACTGATTGATTTGTGTATATTGAAGAATCCTTGCATCTCTGGGATAAATCCCACTTGATCATGGTGTATGATCCTTTTAATGTGTTGCTGGATTCTGTTTGCTAGTATTTTGTTGAGGATTTTTGAATCTATTTTCATCAGTGATATTGTTCTGTAATTTTCTTTTTATGTAGTATCTTTGGTTTTGATATCAGGGTGATGGTGGCCTCATATGATGAGTTTGGGAGTGTTCCTTCCTCTGCAATTTTTGGAAGAGTTTGAGAAGGATAGGTGTTTGCTCTTCTCTAAATCTTTGATGGAATTCACCTGTGAAGCCATCTTGTTCTGGTCTTTTGTTTGTTGGAAGGTTTTTAATCACAGTTTCAATTCATAACTTATGATTGGTGTGTTCGTATTTTCTATTTCTTCCTGGTTCAGTCTTGGAAGGTTATACCCTTCTAAGTGTTTGTCAGTTTCTTCCACGTTGTCCATTTTATTGGCATAGAATTGCTCTGTATTTCTGCAGTGTCTGTTTTAACTTCTCCTTTTTCATTTCTAATTTTATTGATTTGAATCCTCTCCCTCTTTTTCTTGTTGAGTCGGGCTAAATGTTTATCAATCTTATCTTCTCAAAGAACCAGCTGTTAGTTTTATTGATCTTTGCTATGTTTTCTTTGTTTCTATTTCATTTATTTCTGCTCTGGTCTTTACGAATTCTTTCCTTCTACTAACTTTGGGTTTTGTTCTTCTTTCTCTAGTTCCTTTAGGTGTAATGTTAGATTGTTTATTTGAGATTTTTCTTGTTTCTTGAGGTAGGCTTTTATTGCTATAAACTTACCTCTTAGAACTGCTTTTGCTGCATCCCATAGGTTTTGGATCATCGTGTCTTCATTGTCATTTATCTCTAGGTAGTTTTTGATTTCCTCTTTGATTTCTTCAGTGATCTCTTGGTTACTCAGTAATGTATTGTTTAGCCTCCATGTGTTTGTGTTTTTTACATTGTTTTCCCTGTAATTGATCTCTAATATGATAGCTTTGTGGTCAGAAAAGATGCTTGATATGATTTCAGTTTTCTTATATTTACTGAGGCTTGATTTGTGACCCAAGATGTGATCTATCCTGGAGAATGTTCCATGCGTACTTGAGAAGAGTAATCTGCTGTTTTTGGATGGAATGTCCAATAAATATCAATTAAATCTATCTGGTCTATTGTGTCATTTAAAGGTTGTGTTTCCTTATTAATTTTCTGTTTGGATGATCTGTCCATTGGTGTAAGTGAGGAGTTAAAGTC
>NC_041215.1:45150393-45151371 GCF_002837175.3 Physeter macrocephalus | reverse complement strand
ATTGCTACTCCAGCTTTCTTTTGATTTCCATTTGCATGGAATATCTTTTTCCGTCCCCTCACTTTCAGTCTGTATTTGTCCCTAGGTCTGAAGTGGATCTCTTGTAGACAGTATTTATATGGGTCTTGGTTTTGTATCCATTCAGTGAGGCTGTGTCTTTTGGTTGGAACATTTAATCCATTCACGTTTAAGGTAATTATTGATATGTATGTTCCTATTACCATTTTCTTAATTGTTTTGGGTTTATGTTTGTAGGTCATTTTCTTCTCTGGTGTTTCCCACTTAGAGAAGTTCCTTTAGCATTTGCTGTAGAGCTGGTTTGCTGGTGCTGAATTCTCTTACTTTTGCTTGACTGTAAAGCTTTTGATTTCTCTGTGGAATCTGAATGAGATCCTTGCCGGGTACAGTAATCTTGGTTGTAGTTTCTTCCCCTTCATCACTTTAAATATGTCATGCCACTCCCTTCTGGTTTGTAGAGTTTCTTCTGAGAAATCAGCTGTTAACCTTATGGGAGTTCTCTTGTATGTTATTTGTCATTTTTCCCTTGCTGCTTTCAATAAATTTTCTTTGTCTGTACGTTTTGTCAGTTTGATTACTATGTGTCTCAGCATATTCTCCTTGGATTTATCCTGCCTAGGAGTCTCTGTGCTTCCTGTACTGGGTGGCTATTTCCTTTCCCATGTTAAGGAAATTTTCAACTATAATCTCTTTAAATATTTTCTCGGGTCCTTTCTCTCTCTCTCTCTCTCTTCTCCTTCTGGGACCCCTATAATGTGAACGTTGTTGCACTTAATGTTGTCCCAGAGGTCTCTTAGGCTGTCTTCATTTCTCTTCATTCTTTTTTCTTTATTCTCTTCCATGGCAGTGAATTCCATCATTCTGTCTTCCAGGTCACTTATCCGTTCTTCTGCCTTAGTTATTCTGCTATTGATTTCTTCTAGTGTAGTTTTCATTTCAGTTATTGTATTGTTCATCTCT
>NC_041215.1:45136216-45150108 GCF_002837175.3 Physeter macrocephalus | reverse complement strand
TGAATTCCACCATTCTGTCTTCCAGGTCACTTATCGGTTCTTTTGCCTCAGTTATTCTGCTATTGATCCCTTCTAATGTACTTTTCATTTCAGTTATTGTATTGTTCATCTCTGTTTGTTTGTTCTTTAATTCTTCTAGGTGTTTGTTCTTTAATTCTTCTAGGTCTTTGTTAAACAGTTCTTTCATCTTCTCGATCTTTGCCTCCATTCTTTTTCCGAGGTCCTGGATCATCTTCCCTATCATTATTCTGAATTCTTTTTCTGGAAGCTTGCCTATCTCCACTTCATTTAGTGGTGTTTCTGGGGTTTTATCTTCTTCCTTCATCTGGTATGTAGCCCTCTGCCTTTTCATCTTGTCTGTCTTCCTGTGAATGTGGTTTTTGTTCCACAGGCTGCAGGATTGTAATTCTTCTTGCTTCTGCTATATGCCCTCTGGTGGATGAGGCTGTCTAAGAGGCTTGTGCAAGCTTCCTTATGGGAGGCACTGGTGGTGGGTAGAGCTGGGTTTTGCTCTGGTGGCCAGAGCTCAGTAAAACTTTAATCCACTTGTCTGCTGATGGGTGGGGCTGGGTTCTCTCCCTGTTGGTTGTTTGGCCTGAGGCGACCCAACACTGGAGCCTACCTGGTCTCTTTGGTGGGGCTAATGGCAGACTCTGGGAGGGCTCCCACCAAAGAGTACTTCCCAGAAGTTCTGTTGCCAGTGTCCTTGTCCTCATGGTGAGCCACAGCCACCCACCCGTCCTGCCTCTGCAGGAGACCCTCCAACACTAGTAGGTAGGTCTGGTTCAGTCTCCTATGAGGTGACTACTCCTTCCCCTGGGTCCTGATGCACACACTAGTTTTTGTGTGCCCTCCAAGAGTGGAGTCTGTGTTTCTTCCAGTCCTGTCGAAATCCTGTAATCAAATCCCACTAGCCTTCAAAGTCTGATTCTCTGGGTTTTCCTCCACCCGTTGCCGGACCCCCAGGTTGGGAAGCCTGGCGTTGGGCTCAGAACCTTCACTCCAGTGGGTAGACTTCTGTGGTATAAGTGTTCCCCAGTTTGTGAGTCACCCACCCAGTGGTTATGGGATTTGATTTTATTGTGATTGTGCCCCTCCTACCATCTCATTGTGGCATCTCCTTTGTCTTTGGATGTGGGGTATCTTTTCTGGTGAGTTCCGGTGTCTTTCAGTTGATTCCTGTTCAGCAGTTAGTTCTTTGTTCCCCTTCTGATGAGAGGTCTGTTAGAAGCAATCAGCCATCTAGTGCCTAGCTGGTTTCCTTGGAAATGGTGCCATTTGGATCTCAGTGTTGGTCTCTGTTATTAACAGGTTTTGCACACAATAATTTTGAGCTTTGGTGAGAGAAATTTCAGGCTGCTGAGCTCTGTATAGACTCTACCCCTCTATCAGGGTCTCATTGCACATGAGCTCATTGAGCAAACATCAGAGTGCCTGGAGAGAGAGACTGACTTCAGAGAATGAATGTTGTGCATCTGATTATTGAGAGTGTCTGATGTTGTGGATAACCTCTGGTGGGTATTTATGTAGAACATTTTTATACTTTGTGCCAAGATATACATCAACTTACTTCACTCTCAGACCTCATTTTCAACTTTTTTCAAGTCTGTAATTTATCAGCCAGCATATAGTGTCACCTAGGAATTGGTGTCAGTCTTTACCATGAGCCATCTCCATCTTATGTAAAGTGAGAATCCAACCCACTGGGAAGATACCCCATCACCACTCTGTTTCTCTTTTCTCCATTTCCACCTAGGACAGAACACTGTGTAGATACAATTAATAATGCAGATCTTTCCTTTTTTCCTTTTCCATTAACGGGTCTTACAGTATTTTCCGTGAGGCTGTAAGTCGGATGAGGAAGAGACAGTGATGCAGAAGGAGTATCGGCCCTGAAATCTGAACCACTTTGTGCATTTTACCCACACACTCTGTATTGCTAGTGTTGGATTGTGTGCAATTTCCATTTTACAATGCAATGACTGCTCAAAATGTCCCAATTTTATGATTGGTAAATGTACAACACCAAGTACATAATAAGTGATTTAGAATGCATAGATACTTGGTACCCTGTAGTCATGTATTCAGTTGCTCCTAGTGCCCAGTCAGCAAAGCAGAGGCTGCTTTCCAACTGGAGTATAGTTGTCAGATAAAGAAGGCCAGCAGGACATAACCCAGCTCCAGAGTGCTCAGGGTCTGCACTGTGGTTCTTCTATGGGAGTTTGCTAGATGTTTTATTCAGCATCTCTCTAGCACAGATATTTCCAAAACAGTATGTCTACAAGTCCCAAGTCCCAAGTCCCAAATGACAAGGCAGCATGCACTGCACTCTATACTTGCTGCAGAGCCTTTTTGCTTCAAGGCCTCACTCAAAATCAGGAGGCTTTCAGTTAACACAGTAAACACCTTGAAACAGTGTGCTGGGATAAATGATAGTTACCCCCTAATTTAGAGTACCACTACCATTGTGTCTCTTTCTTCATTGGTGAGCCAGCAAAGTACAGTCAGCCATCCCTGTTCAGGGGCTCTGCTCTCACAAATCCTGTGTGAGAACCCATGCAGAACCCATGGATATGGAGGGCTGACTGCCCTACACCATTTTATATAAGGGACTTGAGCATCCACAGATCTCAGTATCTGTTGGGATCCTGGAACCAATCCCCCGCCCGTACCTATGGATGGTGTAGCCGGGTTTTTTTGGTGGTGTTGGTGGTTGGGTTTTTGTTGTTATTGTTTTGTGGTGGTGTTTTTTGTTTGTTTATTTTATAGAAGATACCCCAGAGTGTTACAGATCAGTGGGTCCAGAAGCCTCAATGTGGCAGGCCTCTAAATATTCATGAGTATTTGGTGCCCACCTTTGGCACACATTTGTTAGTTCTTACTCATTAGGTTCAAAGAGGAAAATGTTATCAATATAGGAGCCAGAATAATATTTTTTTGGCTCTCAGGAAAATCAAGCTCCCTTTGGAATATATTATGGACAGAGGATAGGAGGGTTAGTATAGTTCACTGGCAAGATAATAATAGCATACTGTTGTCCCAAAGATGTGAGGACAAACAGCTTCTAACTAACTGCACATAGTAATAAGGGAAGAAATTGTCAAGTTAACATCTGTATACTAGGTGCCAAGGAATGTGTTGTTTTGTTCCAGAAAACTACCACATTCATGAAGACCACTGTAATTGACATCATTGCCTCATTAAGTTTGTGCTGATGTATACTAGAAAACATGATGGCTTTTGCACTGTTCAGACAAGATAAAAGGGAATGATGGCTCTCATTCCGAGGGTCAGAAGATCATTTTTTGAGGACTGCTGACTTAGAACACCAGTTGGTTGCCTGAACCAAAGAACAAGGGCTATTATGATAGGTAGGGTTCTCAAAATATGATGCCCAGACTAGAAGCATTGCTATCACTTAGAAACTTAGACATGCAGATTGATGGGCTCCATCAAAGCCCTACTGAGGCAGAGACTTTGGAGGTGGTACCCAGCAATCTGTGTTTTAACAAATCCTCCAGGTGACTCTGGTGTATGATAAGATTTGAAAACTACTGTTCTCTACTTCTTAAATCTATACCAAGTCTTAATTCTTGGACAGCGTAAATCATCACAAGATGTCTTTGAGCTTTTGAGATGGATTGGAGTCATCAGTCTACCTATCATCTGACCTCTGTAAGTCCCCTCTGTGATTTGTGAAACATATTAATATTTTCAGTACCTAGGGATTAGCATTAGTGACTAGCCAGTACCTAATTATATCCAGAAGGTCTGTGCATTTCCAGTTGTGTAATGCACAGAAATGGTGGGAAATGGCCACAGGCATCTCTGGGTAAGGCTCAATCTATGATTTTTAGTATACTGCTCTGGTTACATTGTAAGGTCTGCTTTTCTATCAAGGGATTCTAGGTCCCTTAAATTAGTTTAAGTCAGGGCATTTTATAAGAGGCCACAATTCTCTACTGTAGTTAGTCAGATCTGTGCCACCAGACATAGACTCTTTCTCCCTGTATATGTAAAGCATGGCCTTAATAACTTTAATCTATTTTTTAATTGAAGTATAGTTGATTTACAATATTTGTTAGTTCCAGGTATACAGCAGAGTGATTCAGTATCTTTACAGATTATAATCCATTACAGGTTATTACAAGATATTGGGTATAATTCCCTGCGCTATACAGTAAATCCTTGTTGCTAATCTATTTTATGTATACTAGTTTGTATCTGTTACTCCCATAGCCATACTTTGTCCACCCCGCCCTTTGGTAACCACAAGTTTGTTTTCTATGTCTGTGAGTCTGTTTGATTTGTATTTACATTCATTTGTATTGTTTTTTAGTTTCCACACATAAATTATATCATATAGTATTTGTCTTTACCTGACTTATTTCACTAAGCATAATATTCTCTAGATCCATACACATTGCTGAAATTGGCAATATTTCATTCTTTTTTATGACTGAGTAATAATTTATGGAGATTTTATATATATATATAAAATATCCACATCTTCTTAAGCCAATAACTTGTTGATGGGCACTTGACTTGCTTCCATGTCTTGGCTATTATAAATAGTGCTGCTATGAACATTGAGGTGCATGTATCTTTTTGAATTAGTGTTTTCATTTTTCCAGGATATACACCCAGGAGTGGAATTGCTGGATCATATGGTAGTTCTATTTTTAGTTTTTTTGAAGACCCTCCATACTCTTTTCCACAGTGGCTGCACCAATTTACATTTCCACCAACAGTGTATAAGGTTCACTTTTCTCCACATCCTTTCCAACATTTGTTATTTGTAGACTTTTATTTGTAGATTCTGACAGGTGTAAGGTGATATCTCATTGTGGTTTTGATTTGCATTTCTCTAATAAATAGCAATGTTGAGCATTTTTTGTGTGTGCCTGTTAGTCATCTGTATGTCTTCTCTGGAGAGATGTCTATTCAGGTCTTCTGCCCATTTTCTGATTGGGTTATTTTTTTGATACTGTGTTGTATGTATATGTTGGTTGCATTGTTTGCAGGTATTTTCTTTCATTCCATAGGTTGTCTTTTTATTTTGTTGATGGTTACCTTTGCTGTGCAAAAGCTTTTAAGTTTAATTAGTTCTCATTAGTTTATTTTTGCTTTTATTTCTTTTGTCTTAGGAGACTGATCCAAAAAAATATTACTATGATTTTTGTCAAAGAGTGTTCCACCTTTGTTCTCTTCTAGGAGTTTTATGGTTTCAGGTCTTACATTTAGGTCTTTAATCCATTTTGAGTTTATTTTTGTATATGGTGTGAGGGAATGTTCTAATCTCATTGGTTTACAAGTGGCTGTCTAGCTTTCCCAGAACCACTTGTTGAAGGGACTGTCTTTTTTCCATTGTATAATCTTGCTTCCTTTGTCATAAATTAATTGACCTTAGGTGCACAGGTATATTTCTTGGCTCTCTATTCTGTTCCATTGATCTGTGTGTCTGCTTTTTTTTTTTTTTTTTTGTGGTATGCGGGCCTCCCTCTGCCGTGGCCTCTCCCGTTGCGGGGCACAGTCTCTGGACGCGCAGGACCAGCGGCCATGGCTCACGGGCCCAGCCGCTCCACGGCACGTGGGATCCTACCAGACCGGGGCGCGAACCCGGTTCCCCTGCATCGGCAGGCGGACGCGCAACCACTGCGCCACCAGGGAAGCCCTGTGTGTCTGCTTTTAGCCAATATCATGCTGTTTTGATTACTGTACCTTTGTAATATAGTCTGAAGTCTGGGAGTGTTAAACCTCCAGCTTTTTTCTTTTTTCTCAGATTACTTTGGCAGTCCAGGATCTTTCATGGGTCCATATACATTTTAGGATTATTTGTTGTAATTCTGTGAAAAATGTCCTGGGTATTTTGATAGGGATTACACTAAATCTGTAGATTGTTTTGGCTAGGTTGACCATTTTATTGATAATAATATTGATTCTTCCAATCCAAGAGCATGGGGTATCTTTACATTTCTTTGAATCATCTTCATTTTCCTTCATCAGTATTTTATAGTTTTCAGAGTATAGGTCTTTCACCACCCTAGTTAAGTTTATTCCTAGGCTTTTTTATTCATTTTGATGTGATTTTAAACCGGATTTTAAAAACTTTCTCCTTCCTTTAGTTCATTATTAGTATATAGAAATGCAACAGATTTTTGTATGTTAATCTTATATGCTGTAACTTTGCTGAATTCATTTATTAATTCTAATAGTTTTTAGGTGGAGATTTTAGGGTTCTCTATACACAGTATCATGTCATCTGCAAAGACTGACTGTTTTACCTCTTTTTTTTCAATTTGGATACAGTCTATTTCTTTTTCTTGCCTGATTGCTGGGGCTAGGACTTCCAAAAATATGTTAAATAGAAGCAGCCGGAATGGGTATCCTTGTTCCTGGTTTGGAGTGCTAAAGCCTGTGCAGGGCTTAAGGCAGGACTTCCTCTCTGCACCAGGGCTGTCAGGGGCAGGGTCTGCTCCCCAGGTGCTGGAGCGGAAGCTCTGAGGGTCAAGTTTGAGCAGGCTCTGTTCCCTTAGAGTGCATGTTTTGCCCCAAAGGAGGGGAGTGCTGAAATAAGTGAGGGTTGTGCACTCACTGAGGTCCAACATGCTGCCTGTGCAGCTGTTCACTGCTCTGCTTTGATGAAGCCCAAGGTTGTGTCCCTTCCCCTGTTGTGGTTGTCCCAGATCTAGTACCAGACTGTGGCATAGGGTAGGTGGGGCTGACACATTCACTAGACTGGGGCTGGGGTTCGGGCCATCGTGGCTGCAGGAATTGAAGGGGTGGCACTTCTATCAGAAGTTTGTGTTGCTTCTGTGTTGCTGATTGAGTATCAACACTGGCTGCTGCTGGCCCTCCTGGACCACACCCCAGGCCCCTAAGCCTCCTCTGCATCCCTGGATCAAGTCTTCTCCCAGGACCTGTCTGCCCCAGATCCCTCACCAAGCAGTGGTGTGGAGTGAGTAGAGCAGGGCTGTTCACCCAGCTTGGACTGGGGAGTGCAGCAAGGTGGCAGCTGCCAGTGCAGAACTCTTTCTGCCCTGTCTATTTGCTAGATGGCACCCACACACTCCTTGCAAGTGGAGTCTAGGCTTCTCCACCCCTTTTATCTATCCTAGTGGTTTTCCCAGCAACCAAGGGGGCTTGTGTCCTCTGCAGGGGACCCCAGGACTGGGACTCTCAGTTTGAGGCTCAACCTGCTGACTCCCCAGGGTGAGGATCTGCCCTTGCTGCCCTTTTCCTTTCATATCCCTCCCAGGGTCACTGGTCCCAACCTGATACCCCTTTTCCATCTACCTGGTTATGTGGAAATCTCTTGATTATATAGGAGTTCTGTTGGTTTCCAGTTAGTTTTCTGTAAGAATTGTTCTACATGTAGATTATTTTTGATGAGTTTGTGGGGAAAGATGTGCTCCATGTCCTCCCACTCCACCATCTTGGTCCGACTTCTCAATCTATTTTATTTCTAGGGAACTTGTGATCAATTAACAATCACCACAGACCCCTATGGGTCAGAATATTCTGATTACCACACTGTTCCTATGATTTTTGGTGAAAAATGTGCCGAATTTTTGTTGATGACTTTTCAGTATAACAACCTGCCCCTTCCCGTGTAGAGTCTTATTATTCTCTTTAAAAACAGGGATCTCAATTCCATTGCAGCATCCTCCAGCATTATCTCTGACCTGCAGAAGTTAGCTACCAGAGAACTTGTTTTGGAAGCTGGTGCTCTTTTGTCAATGTATTTCTTTTTAAATTTTTCTTTCAGTTTTATTGAGATATAATTGACATAGAACACTGTACAAGGTTAAGGTGTACAGTATAATGACTTGACTCACATATATTTTGAAATGATTACCACAATAAGTTGAGTTAACAGCCAGCTGGGGGAGCCAGATGTCCACCCCGGGTTCTCTTTATCCCACCAGAGGAGCTACCTGTAGGCTCAGAGTAGTCCTCTAGGTTTGGTGCTGTGCCAGCCTGGGGGAAGGGCGAGGTGATCAGTGTGTAGCCATTACTGTTACCCTTCTAATGCCGTCCATCTCTGTCTCTGAGGTGCAGGGTGTGCTTCAGCCTCACCCCCATGTGCCAGGATTTTCAGTGTCCATAAATAGTTCTTAGTTGTTCTTGGAAGGGGAAGTGAGGTCAGAAACAACCTCTGACACCATCTTGGTGACATCACTCTCCCAATTTGCCAATGTATTTCTTAATGCATTTCTGAGCCTTCCATGAAGATAAACTTAGTGGGTGACTGAGCAGCTTCAAAGTAGTTCCATTCAGATATCTCCATCTCCTTGAGCTTTTGTTTTCTTCTTCTAGAGCAGGTTTAATCCACCATTGAATCCAGGCTTAAATTAGCCAACCTAGATGTCTATTAATATGGCTCCTAGATGCTCAAGGTAACACATTAAATCATGAATTCTAGGTGACAATATAAACTCAGGTTAATAAAGCCTTATATTGTTTTGCATTTTTGGTCTGACATCCCTAGAATCTACTCACATGAATGCTCCTCAGATTCCTGCCTAAACAAATTTGGTGAATATTTTCATTTTTCTCACCAGGTCTATACTTGATATTGTGATCTAAGTCTCCTATGAGCCTCTAGGAAGTAAGTAGTGATGGTAATTGGTCCTGAGAAGAGTTGGCATCTTCTGTGATAACAACTTTCGAGTGTTTCTATGCAGGGATAAAGCTAGTTCCATTAAAAAAAAAAAAAATGGGGAGAGGAGGTGTCTGTTTGGTAAAGGAGTCCTAGGGGTATTTGATGGTTTAAAGCAGCGGTCCCCAACCATTTTGGCACCAGGGACCGGTTTCATGGAAGACAATTTTTCCATGGATTGGGGGGATGGTTCAGGTGGTAATGTGAGCAATGGGGAGTGGCAGAGGAAGCTTTGCTCGCTCTCCCGTTACTCACTTCCTGCTGTGTGGCGGGGGTTGGGGACCCCTGGTTTAAAGTTCACAAGATTATTTGTGTCTGCTTAAATGCCCTGTCCCCATATCTCAGAGTCCCATGCTTATAATCAAGACTTGGGCTTATGTCTCAACCATAGTTGTCCGGATTCACCAGCTGGCATATAGGTGTTCTAATTTTTCACCTAAGTTCTAAATTGGCATTCAGAGCCTTTGATTTCTTTCTTTTCCTTGTTTGCACTCTCCTGCATCTTTTTAATCACTTTTGTCATCATAGCAATGAAGAGTCATACATGAGCTCTCAACGTGTTACATTTTATTTTCATTCCATGACACTTTACCACAAGTGTTAATCTGGGTATTTGTGAATCTATTACATTGTCATCAATTACTAGAGCAAGAAAGTAATTTGTGTTCTTCTTAAACATATGAGCAATGCAATACTAGAGTCCCATTTCCTAGGGTCACTAGTACAAATTACTTGATCCCTGAGAATTTAAGCAGAAAAGAAGTAGATTACTTAGTTGATTGAGTTTAATAAAAATATTTTAAAGTAAGTGAGCAGGATTAAGGGAAACCAACAGTCAAAGGCAAGTATCTCTTTTATGTCCGAAGGGGCAAAGGACAGGAGACAGAGTGAGTGGGAACCAGGAGGGAGAATCTCTAGTCTTATGAGAGAGTCACTTGACAGAAGCTGTGACCTTCACTAGAGGGATGTAATCAATCCATTGCAATCCAGCAGGGAGGTGGTTGGATGAATAAATACTCTCTATTTGCTCTCTGATCTCCTGCAATTACCTCTTATTGGCTGATGTCTAACAGAATCCAGAGTTCAAGGGAGCCCATTATGTAATCTATAAATTCAGTCTTCCAGAATTGGAGAAGAATTGAGAGTAGGTCTGGAGAAGTCATGGAAAATATCTAAGACAGACTCCCATTTATTTGAGTTTTCTTTATTGCCTCTAAATAAACTATTATCCTACAGAAAGGTCTTATATATCCTTTGTTGAATTTATTCCTAGTGATTTTGGAGGGGCTTACTATTTAAAATGGCATTTTAAAAATTGCATTTCTAACTATATTTTTGTTGGTATAAGGAACTGCAGTGGATGTCGATATATTTTTGGTTTCAGGTATACAACATAATGATTTGATATTTGTATGTATTACAAGATAATCACCACAATAAGTCTACTTGACATCTGCCACCATACATAGTTACAAATTTTTTTCTTATGATGGGAACATTTAAGATTTACTCTATTAGTAACTTTTAAATATACAATAATGTATTATTAACTATAGTCACCATGCTGTACATCACATCCCCAGGTCTTATTTATTTTATAACTATAAGTTTTTACCTTTTGACCTCCTTTACACATTTTACACACCCCCAAAACCCTACCTCTGACAACCACCAAACTATTCTCAGAAGCTATGAGCTTGTTTATATTTTATTTTGTTTTTAAGATTCCATATATAAGAGAGATCATTGGTATTTGTCCTCTGTCTGACTTATTTCACTTAGCATAATGCCCTCAAAGTCCACCCATGTTATCACAAATGGCAAGATTTTATTTTCTATGGCCAAATAATATTCCATTACATAGATTTACCATAATTTCTTTACCCATTCATTCATGGATGGACATCTAGGTTGTTTCCATTTCTTGGCTATTATAAATAATGCTACAGGGAACATGGGGGTGCAGATATGTTTTCAACTTAGTGTTTTCCTTTTCTTTGAATAAATGCCCAGTAGTGGATTGCTGGCATATGGTAGTTTTATTTTAAATTTTTTGAGGAACCGCCATACTCTTTTCCATAGTGGCTGCATCAATTTACATTCCCACCAACAGTGCACAAGTGTTCCCTTTTATCCATGTCCTTGCAAACACTTGTTATTATTGTTTTATTGAAAATGGTTAATCTAGTGGGTATGAGGTGATATCTCATTGTGGTTTTGATTTGCATTTCCCAGATGATTAGTGATGTTGAGCATCTTTTCACATACCTGTTGGCCATCTGTAGGTGATCTTTGGGAAAAAAGATCTATTCAGATGTTCTGCCTAATTTTTAATTGGATTTTGTTTTTCATTATTCAGTTATATCTATTCTTTATGTATTTGGATGTTAGCTCATTATGAGTTATATGAATTGCAAATATTTTGTCCCATTTGGTAGGTTGTCTTTACACTTTGTTGATGGCTTCCTTTGTTCTTCAGAAGCTTTTTAGTTTGATGTGGTCCCCCTTGTTTATTTTTGCTTTTATTTCTTTTGCTTTGATGAGAAATCCAAAAAAATCATCAGCACGACCAATGTCAAGGAGCTTACTGCTATATTTTCTTTTAGGAGTTTCATGGTTTTAGAGTTCCATGGCTACATTCAAGTCTTTAATCCATTTTGAGTTGATTTTTGTGTAAGGTGTAAGATAGGGATCCAGTTTCATCATTTTGCATGTAGCTATCTGGTTTTCCCAACCTACTTAGTGAAGAGACTTTCCCCATTGTATATTCTTGGCTCCTTTGTCCTAAATTAATTTGCCATATATGCATGGGTTTACTTCTGGTCCCATTGATCTATGTGTATGTTTTTATGCCAATATCATACTGTTGTGATTACTATAACTTTGTAATATAGTTTGAAATCAGGGAGCATGATGCCTCCAGCTTTGTTCTTCTTTATCAAGATCGCTTTGGTTTTTAGGGTCTTTTTTGGTTCCATACAAATTTTGAGATTGTTCTGTTTCTGTGAGAAATGCCATTGGAATTTTGATAGGAATTGCATTGAATCTGTAGATTGCTTTGAGTAGTATGGGCAATTTAACAATACTAATTTTTCCCATCTATGAGCACAGAATATCTTTCCACTTGCTTGTGTCTTCTTCAATTTCTTTCATTAATGTTTTATAGATTTCAGTATACAGGTCTTTTACCTCCTTAATTCAATTTATTCCTAGGTTTTTTTTTTTTTTTCAATTGATTTGTGGGACATATGTTTGGCCATAATTTTTTTTAACATCTTTGTTGGAGTATAATTGCTTTACAATGTTGTGTTAGTTTCTGCTGTATAACAAAGTGAATCAGCTAGACATATACATATATCCCCATATCCCTTCCCTCTTGTGTCTACCTCCCACCCTCCCTATTCCACCCCTCTAGGTGGTCACAAAACAGTGAGCTGATCTCCCTGTGCTACATGGCTGCTTCCCACTAGCTATTCCTAGGTATTTTATTCTTTTTGATGCAGTTGTAAATGGGATTGTTTTCTTAATTTGTCTTTCTGATTATTCCTTGTTAGTGTATTGAAATGCAGCTAATTTTTGTGTATTGATTTTGTGTCCTGTAACTTTACTGAATTATTTTGTTTGTTCTAACAGTTATTTTGGTGGAGACTTTAGGGTTTTATATATATAATATGTCATCCACAAATAATGAAAGTTTTACTTCTCTTTCCAATTTGGATGACTTTTATTTCTTTTTTTGTCTAATTATTTTGGATAGAGCTTCCAATATTATGTTGAATAAAACTGATGAGAGTGGGCATCCTTGTCTTGTTCCTGATCTTAAAGAAAAAGCTTTCAGCTTTTCACTGCTGGTAATGAAATGATGCTAGCTGTAGCCTTGTTATATATGGGCTTTATTATGTTGAGTTATGTTCCCTCAATACCCAGTTTGTTGAGAGTTTTTGTCATAAATGGATATTGAATTTTGACAAATGCTTTTCCTCCCTCTATTGAGATGATAATATATTTTTTTTATCCTTCATTTTGCTAATGTGGTGCATCACATTTATTGATTTTTGTAGATGTTGAATCATCCTTACATCTCTGGAATAAATCCCACTTGATCATACTGTGAATTTGGGTTGCTAATATTTTGTTGAAGATTTTTGTATCTAAGTTAATCAGGGATATTGGACAGTAATTTTTTTTCTTTTGAATTCCTTGTCTGATTTGATATGAGGGTAATGCTGGCCTTGTAAAATGAGTTAGGAAGTGTTCCCTTCTCTTCTAATTTTTTGGAGACTTTGAGAAGGAGTGGTATTAATTCTTTGAATGCTTGGTAAAATTCACCAGTGAAGCCATCTTGTCCTGGACTTTTCTTTGTTGGGAGGTATTTGTTTACTGATTTACTCTCCTTACTAGTAATCAGTCTATTCAAATTTTCTATTTCTTCGTGAATCAGTCTTGGTGGGTTGTATATGTTTCTAGAAACTGATCCATTTCTTCTAGATTGAATTTATTGATGTATAATTGTTCATAGTAGTCTCTTATCCTTTATATTTCTGTGGCATCAGTGACAACATCTGTTTCATTTCTCATTTTATTTATTTGGGCCCTCTTGTTTTCTTTGTGAGTCTGGACAAAGGTTTGTTGATTTTGCTTATCTTTTCAAAGAACCAGCTCTTAGTTTCATTGATCTTTTCTATTTTTTTAATCTCAATTTTATTTATTTCTGCTCTGATCTTTATTATTTTCTTTCTTCTACAAACTTTGGTCTTTGTTTGTTCTTCTGGTTCCCTGAGGTGTCATTTTAGGTTGTTTATTTGATGTTTCTCATGTTTACTGTTGTAAGCATGTTTTCCTATAAACTTCCCTCTTAGAACTGCTTTTGCTGCATTCCCTGTTTTGGTATGTTGTATTTCCATTATCATTTCTCTTAAGGTTTTTTTTTTATTTCTCTTTTGATTTCTACTTTGACCCGTTGGTTGTTTAGTAGCATGTTATTTAATCTTCACAATTTGTGAATTTTTTCAGTTTGCTTCTTGTAATTGATCTCTAGTTTCTTGCCATTATGGATGGAACAGATGTTTTATATGATTTCAGTCTTCTTAAATTCATTAAGACTTCTCTTGTGGCCTAATATATGATCTATCCTGGAGAATGTTCCATGTGCACTTGAAAAGAATGTGCTTTTTTTTTTTTTTTAACATCTTTATTGGAGTATAACTGTTTTACAATAGTGTGTTAGTTT
>NC_041215.1:45117123-45133970 GCF_002837175.3 Physeter macrocephalus | reverse complement strand
AGATTGCTTTTGCTATTTGGGGTCTTTTGTGTTTCCATACAAATTGTGAAATTTTTTTTTCTAGTTCTGTAAAAAATGCTAGTGGTAGTTTGATAGGGATTGCATTGAATCTGTAGATTGCTTTGGGTAGTAGAGTCATTTTCACAATGTTGATTCTTCCAATCCAAGAACATGGTATATTTCTCCACCTATTTGTATCATCTTTAATTTCTTTCATCAGTGTCTTATAGTTTTCTGCATACAAGTTTTTTGTCTCCTTAGGTAGGTTTATTCCTAGATATTTTATTCTTTTTGTTGCAATGGTAAATGGGAGTGTTTTCTTAATTTCACTCTCAGATTTTTCATCATTAGTGTATAAGAATGCCAGAGATTTCTGTGCATTAATTTTGTATCCTGCTACTTTGCCAAATTCATTGATTAGCTCTAGTAGTTTCCTGGTAGCCTCCTTAGGATTCTCTATGTATAGTATCATGTCATCTGCAAACAGTGACAGCTTTACTTCTTCTTTTCCTATTTGGATTCCTTTTATTTCTTTTTCTTCTCTGATTGCTGTGGCTAGAACTTCCAAAACTATGTTGAATAAGAGTGGTGAGAGTGGGCAACCTTGTCTTGTTCCTGATCTTAGTGGAAATGGTTTCAGTTTTTCACCATTGAGAACAATGCTGGCTGTGGGTTTGTTATATATGGCCTTTATTATGTTGAGGAAAGAAGAATGTGCTTTTGATGGAATGTTCTGTATACATCAAGTCCATCTTGTCTAACCTGTCATTTAAGGCCAATGTTTCCTTATTGATTTTCTGTTTGGATGATCTAGCCATTGATGTAAGTGGCACATTAAAGTCCTTTACTATTATTGTATTGCTGTCTGTTTCTCTCTTTAGGTCTGGTAAATTTTGCTTTATATACTTAGGTGCTCCTGTGCTGGGTGAATAAATATTGACAAATGTTATACAGTTGATCCTTGAACAATGCAGGGGTTAGTGGTTTTGACATCCCATGAAATCAGAAATTTGCATATAACTTTATAGTCAGCCCCTTGTATAGATGGTTCCACATCTGTGAATTCAACCATGGATTGTGGAGTACTATAGTATTTTTTGAAAAAATCAACATAAAAATAGACCTTTGCAGCTCTCTCTCTCTCTCTCTCTCTCTGTCCTTCTCTCTCTCTCTCTCCTTCTCTCTCTCTCTCCCCCCACCCCTCCCTCCCTCCCTCTCTCCTTTTGGGATCCCTATAATGTGAATGTTAGACTGCTTGATATTTTCTCATTAGTCTCTTAAGCTATCTTTGCTTTTATTTTTAATCGTTTTTATTTTTTCTGCTCTGATTGGATGAGTTCAAATGCCACGTCTTCAAGTTCACTGATTCTTCTGCTTCATCTAGTCTGTTGTTGAACCCCTTTGGTGTAATTTTAGTTCGGTAGTTATATTCATCAGCTCTGTGACTTCTATTTAACTTTCTTATATTTTCTGTCTCTTTGTTGAAATTCTCACCATATTTATCTATTCTTCTCCTGAGTTCAGTGAGCATCCTTATGACCATTACTTTTAACTCTTTATCAGGTAAATTACTTATCTATGTCTCATTACGTTTTTTTCTTTTGTTTCTTTCTGAGTTTTATCTTGTTATTTTGTTTGGAACATTTCCTTTATTTCTTCATTTTACTTGACTCTTTGTGTTAGTTTCTATGTATTAGATGAAACAGTCAATTCTCCCAGCCTTGAAGAAGTGGCCTTGTGTAGGAGATTAACCTTATTGTTCAACCCTTCCCTGGCTCTTGGTTATCTTTCAAACCTTTATGATTGTCCCAGCAGCCTGTTTTATTTCTAATAACTTCCAGTAGTTGAGTATTTGCCAGGACCTTTCAGTATCCCACAGGGGAGGATCTCAGTCAGCACCTAGATTCAGGCTGATGCAAGCCAGATCCTAAGGCAGCAGCTTTTAAAATGATCAAATATATATAGTCCTGTGGGACCACAAGTGTATGACCTACTGGTCACAAGAGCCAGGCCATCTGGAGTCATCACCTGGTTGTCAGTTGCAAAAATCCATGCTCCAAGCAGGTGTATAAACTCCTATCTGGGTGATACTGGGGAACTGTAGCAAGGCAGAGGGAGAGTGCAAACATAGCATCCATTGGCCTACATTCCTTGAGACCACCTCCATAGGCCTCTCAATGTGTGCCCAAACCTGAAGCCTGGCCCTCAGGCTAAAACTCCAGAACAAGCAAATAGCCCTCTTTCATAGAAAGACTTGGGGTGTGTTTCAGTCTGCTATCTGTGCAGTGCCCTGGGGGTGTAGGCTGCCGAGAACTGCAGGGGTGTTGCAGTCCCTGGGACCCAGTAATGCAAGCCACTTGACCACCAGAGCCAGGGGCTCAAGGCGTGTCCCCTGGGTGGCAGTCATAGAAACTGGGGTGCCAGATGTGTGTCAGAGCTCCCCTCTGAGAGACACTGGCACTCAATAGCACTGCAGAGGGAGAGCACAAATATAATGCTGACCCTCCAAGGTCTCTGGAAAGCGTTATAGTCAGCCGTTAGATGTGTGTTTAATTAGAATTCTGCTCCTCAGGCTGAAGCTATGATGAGAAACTAATAGGCCTCTTTCACAGAAAGATTGAGCTCCTGGGTCTATTGCCTTTTGCTGAGCCCTAGGAGTGGTCGCTCTTTAAGAATGATTTGTCGGTTGCTTATAGTCCTATGGGACCTGTGAGCATAAACCCCGCTGGCCACCAGGCCCAGGTGATGTAGAGCTGTCCGCTGGTAGCAGCCACTAAAATTGGGGCACCAGACAAGGGTATAAGTTCCTTTCTAGGGAATACTGGCCAGCTGGAGTAAGGCAGAGGGAGAGTGCAAAGATTGTCTCTACTGGCCTCTGTTTTCTGACAGCCCCTATGCATGCCCCTAGATGTGTGCCCAACCAAAAGCCTGACCCTCAGACCAAAGCTCCAGGATAAGCAAATAGGCCTCTTTCTCAGAAAGATTGGGAGTGTGTTTCATTCTGCTGTCTGTGCAGTGCCCTGGGGGTGGTAAACTGCCAAGAGCCATCCCTCCGATTGTCATAGTCCTCCAGGACTGTCTCCCTGACCTCCAGAGCCAGGTGATCAAGGCACATGCACCCACAAAACCCAGAGAACCAGAGAAGGAACCCAGAGCACCAGACACATGTAAAACTTCCCCTCTGAGAGACACTGGCACACTGGACTGTGACAGAGGGAGAGTGTGCAGATGGTAACTGCTGGCTGGAGTGAGGCAGAGGGGAAGCATAAGGATAGTGCCGCTGGAAAGAAAAAAAAAGAGCGGTGTCTTATGGCTGGAGAGAGGAGCATAAAGATGGCACCCTCCAGGGAGTGAGGGGAAAAGCCTAGGTAGCGTTTTAGAAAAGAAAAAAAGATGGTAAGTGAAGATGGTACCCACCAGCCCCTGACCCCAGAGATGATCCCAGCAGACTTCTAGGTATGTGGTAATTTAGATGCTTGCCCCTCAGGCTGATGCTTTAAGAGTAGCAAATGAGATTCTTTCATATAAAGTCTGGGCAAGATCAGGTGTTTCCCTGGGGCAAGTGAGTACGAGTGTGTGAGCCCTTTAAAAGCCATTTCTCAGATTGCTCTTGCCTTGTGGGTCTCGTGGTCATGAGCCCCAGTGGTTTTCAAAGCTAGATGTTTGGAGGTGCATGTCTCAGGTGCAGGTCTTAAAAGTTGGTGTGCCCAATGTGGGGCTCAGACCCTTCACTCTACAGGGAGAAGCTCCTGATGGGGGTCATTACTCCAGGGGTGGGCTTTATGGCAAGATTGTGTCTCAGCTTCTCCTACCCACTTTATTGTGGGGTTTTTTGTAGTTCACTTGATGTGTAGTCATTGTTTAGCTAGTTTCTAGGTTTTTCTCAGAGGAAACTGTTCATATGTAGCTGTAGATCCAGTGTCCGTGAGAGGAGGGGAGTTCAGGATCTTTCTATGTTGCCATCTTGAACCAATGACATCAATATTTTGATTTCCTATCTGTCTAACTTACTAAATTCTCTTACTTACAATTTTAAGTGTGTCTGTATATTCCTTTGCATTATCTATTGAGACAGCTTTTTATCTGTAAATAATTTTTTTTCTGATTTCACAATCTTTGTAACTTTTCCTCCCATCTTTTTTGGTTTGTTTCTCACTGCCTCTTTGATCAGATCTTTATTCAAAATGAGCTGTCCAAAATGATTTGACCTTTATGGAATAAATAAATTTAAGTTTATGCAGCAGCCTTCTTCTGTGGATTTCTTTTCTGCTGGCTTTTCAGCTGGTGGTTTCTTGGTAGCAACAGCCTTTTTTTCTTTCCCTCCAAAGCTTTTAAACACCAACAGTCTTCTTTTCTTTCTACACTGCCACTGGCTTCTTGCCTGGAACCCCCTTCTCATCTGATTTGGCTTCTAGTGCTGCCTTATCTACCCGGACTTTGTGATTCTTGGCCTGGTGAGGAATGATGTTCCAGTGCATGGTTTTAGCATATGGGTTTAGGTTCAACATGATTCTCAGGTTTTTAAGTGGATTCTTCTGTAGGAGTCTGTGATGAATCTTCTTGCGTGGTTCTTGGAAGGATCTTTGGATCTCTGGGCTTTTCAAGATTCTGCTAAGGTCTGTATTGAGCATTTTATGCATGGGAAGGTTGCAGTCATTCTTGAGGGAGGCAGCTTCGCACCAAGTGCCATGCACATCACATCCTTTTGTGGAAAACACTTTCAGTCCAAATGCAGAAACGTCCCACATGCCCACCAGGAGCAAGTTTCAACATGTTCACTTTGCTTATTTTAAGCAGAGTGATTGTAGGAATGTTTCTGAAGTCCTTGATAATGCAGGGCCCCCTGTGCTGGATACAATTATAGCTTCTCATTTTGCTTTGCCAGCTCTCATTTGCTGAGAGGCATAGACCTTTTAGATATCATTCCAGTCCTTAAGCTTCTTAAGAAGCAAGATAACCTCCTTGGTCTTCTGGTAGCCTTCAGCTTTATCTTCAGCCACCAAAGGAAGTTCAGAAACGTCCTCAATATGATGACCTTTAGACAGGACCAGCACTGGCAAGGCTGAGACAGGGCACAGCAAATGGCACATCACTTTTGTGTTGTGTTCATTCTGTGGGTGCCAGTGTTTTTGGTGGATGCCAACATTCAGCCCACAGCCCGGTACATATTTCCAAAAGCACCCTGGCCATAATCATGGGCTAAATACTCACTACCTCGTAAATAAAACTGTAGGTCACTTTGAAACTTTGTGGCATCCCTTGTGTTTTCTTTCTAAGACACACACACTTATTGGACATCTCACTCTTCAAAGCAAGGAATGGACTTACTGGGTGCGGATAGTGGAGGTACCAGCAAGGTCATGCTTGTCTAAAGGAGAGTGAATTTGTTGGCAATTCCAACCCAGAATTCTTGATGGCTATCTGGGGGACAGGTACCAACACTAGAAAAAAAACAAACAAAGATTCCTCAAAATTTGGGAACTGGACCAATGACCAGATGAAAAGGAAACTGGATGTGCACATGGTCTGGAATGGCTGCCTGAAGCCCAGATGATTTCTGATGCATTGTCTTTATGGACAGGCATTGCTTGCTATGTGTATTGAGCTGGCATGAAACTATAGCAGCGACTGGGGCACACTGGCTTTTGTCTCTTAATCTGTAAGCCCATGGTTTTCTAGTGGGCAGAATGGTGACAGTGTGATGATGATTTTCAGCTCATATGAAAAAGCTAATTCTTTATGGTAATATAAATCCATCAACCATGAGCTGAGCATAGCTGTGAAGAAAATTTGTCAGGTTAAGCAATTATAGCACCTTGGTGACACAATATTTGACAGAAACCACATTTCTGTTACATTAAGGCATCCAAACTGATCTTTTAAAGCATGACTTTCTCTTATTTTTTAAACTGTATTATTATAACACGTCACTTTTGAGCATCTAGCAATATACCATCCTGCCCTATTGCTCTTGAATTTGATATGAGTGAATGTCTGCCTTAAAATGCTCACAGTAACACATTCTTTGCTCCCCAGCCGCCAGGGAACAATATGTTTTAATTAACATATACATTATACAAATATCTGCTCTTCTTGGTGTTCTGCGTGAAGGGATTGAAATTTATTCCACCAAAGAAGCAAAATCAACACACTCAAAGGCTGGGTACAGGTATATTAGCATTTCAGAGGCTCAAGTGTCATAACTGGTTTAACTAAACAAAGCCATAATGTACATTTCAGAAAACTGCCAGGAAGGAAAATCAATTCTGTATTTGAATTGAATTCAAATAAATCCAGCACTATGTATCTTCACTCAGCATATCCCTACTAGGGTTTCTACAAATTATTTGCAATCAAAATCTTAAACTTGTCTGAAAAGAGACAAAACTGAAAGGTTTGTCCTTACCGAGTGATGGAAGTATTTTGTGTCCTTAAGAGTGGTTAATGGTGACATGCTATTTTTCAATTTCTACCTGGGTATAATTATTAAAATTTTAAACTTTAATTATAAATGTATTCATTTTGTTTGGGAGATGGACTAAGTGAATAGATGGTATATAATGCCTAGAGTCAGACTGATCAATGGTAGTGAAGAAAGCATACCAAATATTAAGTCATGTGTACATTTATATGTTTCTGCAAATTGATAGGAAATTGGTCTTTTAAAGGAAATCTAGGAAGCTAAGGAATTGGGATTAGTATTTAGTACTTAAAAATTATTTTTCATCTATTCTGACTCTTAGGATGAGGCAAGATGCTGGTGTAGTGTTATAATATTTCAAAGATACAATGCAGATGAAAAGCTGACAAATTTAAGATCTGTTTAAAGAATAAAATCAACAAAACACAGTTTTTCAGGTTAAAAATAAATTTATAGGATTTCTTTTTTCCTTTTACTTCAAGTCTCTTTATTTGGCACTCTAGTTTGTGAAACATTGTATCTTATTCTTCAGTTAAAATATAAAATATGATAAGTTTCTTTTAGAAATACTAAAATTAGAGGCAATTATTCCACATTATGAAGACCACCAGAGCTGCAGCATTGCACAACTGCAGTTGGAATTGTTCATATGGAAAATGGCAGCCCCACTGAGCAACTACTTGTGAATGGAGCTTGCCGGTGCTGAGCAATGCCCTGCAGCCTCCATGAGGGCTGTGAATGTTTCTCATCTTTTGTATCAAGTACATAAAGAGGAGGACTTGAAACTCTTCACTAGTTTTCCGCTCTCAGTCTCTCCTCCACTCTTTTTTTTTTTTTTTTTTCTCCTCCACTCTTGACAGCTCTTTAAATTACCTGAGTATCTTCTCCATTCCCCTGGAGGTGATTAGCCTCATTGGCTTGTCCTGTTATTGTGTCCAAGGGAGATGCAATACAGAGCCCTTAAGAGAGTACTAGCTTCTTTTTCTGTTAAAGATAAAAGAATGGGAACAAGAAACCAGGATTCTTCAGTGACCCTATGTAGAGCACAGCCACACGTTCTTGTGACATCACAGATAAATCTGTATGAAGATCTTAGTTTGCAACGTGATACCCAGCTATTCTTAACATTGGTTAGGCTAGGAGATTGCAGATCATAGCCTGTCTTGGTTAAAAGATTAATACCCTAAGTACTTGCAGGCCTATTCTAGTGGATTCGTTACAACTTATTGATGGAATCATGTTTCAAAGTACTTACCTCATCTGTAAAATGAGGATAATTCTTTCTTGGCTAATGTAGTGACTCTACAATGTATTAATATATTAACTCTTGAATGGTCTCAGATCTCCTCTTGTTGGTCTTAAATTTGGGTCCCCCGAGGAAATGTGTACACACCTATGTATATGTGTGTGTGTATATATGTATATACATACATGTATATCTATGTATACACATCTCTATATGTATTCTCAGACAATTTTAGTTCTGAACAAACTTTCATAAGTTGTTTCTTGTGGCAGTGGCTTTGGATCCTTTCAATTTATGATGTAATAATTAGTGATTGAAGATTTCTGTACATTTTTACCTCTTTTTTTTTTCCAATATCTCTGCCACTTTTTGCTATCTCCTACCTGTGTTCCAATTGCATGTTTTGTGGTAACTTTTTTGTTATATGTAAGTACGATGATGTTAGCTAGGTATTAATCAGAGATGTTTGGGTAAAGGGTCTGATAATAGAAAACTTGGGGGAAAGTGCATATTACTCCATTTTAAAGACACCTATAAAAATAATGTCTGTACTGAACATATTGACTAGGGGTGAGTGATCACACACAAAAAGTCCTTTGACTGCTCCCCTTGTGCTTTTAAATATGCAGCAAATCAATAGTGTTTGATAGAAAGATATTTGGGAGGTTTGAGAAATAAATTGAAGCTGTATTTTTAGTATCCAAAACAACAACAACAAAAAATGAGGCTCGAGTGGTTATTTATCCCTGAAATGAAAAACAAGCCCATGGAAAATAAACATGGATATCTAAAACCCTAACGTATTCATGGCCCTTCAGAAACACAATTCTGATTGGCTGTGTATTAAAATCTCTTTGGGATTACATTCTCTGGATTTTAAATTTATAAGGAAAACACTGCAAAACACAGCATCTGTCAGATATGATGTGAACTACTAGCTTAAGGCAGTTAATATTTCTACAGTAGTTTGCACTCCATTTCTTTCGATGATGTCATATCTTTAAGAAGCTGGGTTTTCATTGATTGCTCTGACAAAAAATAAATACTGAACAAAAATCAACATGGAATGGGAAAGGAGGGTGGCAGCATCCAATCTGATGCCTTGATCTGATAAGTTCCAAGAGTTGGGGACTTCCCTGGTGGTGCAGTGGTTAAGAATCTGCCTTCCAGTGCAAGGGACATGTGTTTGATCCCTGGTCTGGGAAGATCCCACATGCCATGGAGCAACTAAGCCTGTGCACCACAACTACTGAGCCTGTGCTCTAGAGCCTGAGAGCCACAACTACTGAGTCCACATGCCACAACTACTGAAGACCACGTGCCTAGAGCCCGTACTCTGCAACAAAGAGAAGCCACTGCAATGAGAAGCCCGCGCACCACAACAAAGAGTAGCCCCCTCCCACCACAACTAGAGAAGAGCCCGCATGCAGCAACGAAGACCCAATGCAGCCAAAAATAAATAAATAAATAAATAAATTAAAAAAAAAAAAGATCCAGGAGCACAAATCCATTTAGTGTGTAATTGTGGCTATTTTAAAATGAAACATATTATCGTTTTCTTTTAATTTATATGTATTGTTTATTCAAAAGTTACTAAGTTGTTAAGACATAAATTATTAAGTTGTCTGAACCTAACTACTTCATAAACAGAATGATTAGGTGTTGCTTTTGGCCTATCAAACGTCATGGAAATATTACTGAGGCACTAAGTGTTCTGTAAGCCAAGGGAATCTGGGAACCTCTGAATTACACAGTTTTGTTGTTTGACACTTGAAAACTTTGAATCTGTTGTTTTTCTTTGAAAATAATCAACAAAGGCCAAGTGATACTCTAGGAAGTTTTCTTGGGGGGGTGTGCGTATGATTTCTAGACTATGGCTAAATATTCCCCAGATCACCAGTCTCTAACTTCCAATGAATTGAAGTGGCGTTTTCTTATTTAGATAGTTTAGTAGCCTGTTCTACTTTCCACAACCCTCACTTCTGGTGTGAGACCGATGAGGCTGCTCCAGGGTAGACATAGAAGTTCTTTACTAGGGGGACTCCTAGTGATTTGGTTCTGAGAAGCCCAGCCATGAGGAGGTGTAAATGGAAAACCATTTCACACTGCTTGATGAAGGAATTGTTACATCCAGGTTTGGGATTCATTCTTGGACCAACCTGAGAAAGTGAAAATTATTCTCACCTTGGTCCCCATTCCAAAGGATGTGAAAATTATCTTAAATCTCCAGGGCAGTAATATGGAGCCAATTAGCAGTCACCTTTCCTCTACCTCATCAAAAAGTCTTCACTCTTCAGTGCTTAGCTCAAATTTCATTTTCTTCCTGAGCCTCGCCTTAATCCCCCAAATGAAGTTAGTCCACGGCTTCCTTGGGTACTCATTTATATCAGTGTTCCTTATTGTTTATTTGTGCTTCCCCTAGTTTGTAAATTCATGAAAAATAGAAATATACTTAGGAAATCTTTGTCCAGTTGTCCTAATGAGCTTCATAATCTCAGCAGTAGCCACAGACTCAATGACTTTTTTTGTCTTTTGGAAAACAAGTATCATTAACAAATTATTATTGTTGTCCATTGCAAGGCTTCTTAACCTTCTGACACTCATAAAATGATAATTCTAGGGCATCCCTGGTGGCGCAGTGGTTGAGAGTCCGCCTGCCGATGCAGGGGACGCAGGTTCGTGCCCCGGTCCGGGAAGATCCCACATGCCGCGGAGCGGCTGGGCCCGTGAGCCATGGCCGCTGAGCCTACGCGTCCGGAGCCTGTGCTGCACAATGGGAGAGGCCACAGCAGTGAGAGGCCCGTGTACCGCAAAAAAAAAGAAAAAACAAACAAAAAACCCTTACAGTGACTGTCCCAAAATTTAGAATATAATCCAAATTCTTCACTACGATTTCTATGGTTGTATGCTGTACACTGCTTATTTCTCTAGCCTTTCAATCATTCTACAAATAGTCATAGAGTACCTACCATATTCCGATCGTGTGGGATATGTATGTAAACAAAATTAAAATCTTTGTTCTCATGGTGTTAACATTGGAATGTAAAGAAAAAATAGACAATAAGCCATAAAATAAACATGTAAATAGAATTTTAGAGGTGATAGGGCTATGAGAAAAATAGCTGGGGAAGTTATAGGGGATTGAGAGTACCAACAGGAATGGGGTCAGCAATTTTTTTGTGTGTAAAGGGCCAGATAATATTTTAGACTTTGCAGACTGTAGGGTCTCTGCTTATAACACAAAGACAGCTACAGATAATATGTCAATGAATGGGCATGGCTATGCTCCAGTAAAGCTTTACAAAAACAAGCAGTTGGCCTGATTAAACTGATGGGCTGTAATTTGAAGACTCCTAGATTACAGTATTAAATCGTCACTCAGGAATGCATCATTGAGAAGGTAGGATTTGGGCAAAGTTACTTTCTGTCCCATTGTCCTATATAATTTTAATCAGAGCATTTATCATCACGTTAACATGTTTTACTAGGATGTTTGTTGGCAAGCTTTGTTTCTGTCTCTCCTAATGAGTATGTAAGTGCCATGAGAGCAGTGAGCTGATTTCCTTTTTGCTCAGCACCTAGAAGAGTGATGGCACATAGTAGATAGTCAACAAATATTTGTTAAGTGAATGAGTGCAGAGTGAATGTCATTCTAAAGAGAGCAGCCTATATTTAGTTCCAGCAAATTATAATCATGATAGATTGAGGTGTTTGTTACTAGATCTTCTGAGTTTGCAAGAGATGCTAGAGATCCAAATTTATATGTAAAATCTCTCAATTTCACATGACTGCAACTAATAGAAAATATAAAAACATTTGCATGTCAAACTAAATATTTGTGGAAGCCAGTTATCCAGGACTTCTTCTATATTCATTTATGGGGTGAATCAGTTGGTATTTTTACTTGAGTATCTTTTCTACACTGTGTGGTATGAAAGGTGATTTAAGTGACTTGTGTAGGTCAATGGGTAGTTAGTAGCAGTATAAATTGCACTCACTTCTTATGACTTCCTACCAAATATATTCTCTGCTGATAAGAACTGCACATGTTAAAATCCCATAGATTTGGGGTTGTTGTGTATTCCTTGTCATTTGTCTCTAGGTATTTTTTAATTTCCTCTTTGATTTCTTCACTGATCCATTGGTTGTTTAGTAACATATTGTTTAATCTCCACGTTTGTGTTTTTACAGTTTTATTTTTTCCTGTAATTTATTTCTAATCTCATAGCATTGTGGTCAGAAAAGATACTTGATATAATTTCAATTTTCTTAAATTTACTGAGGCTTGATTTGTGGCCCAATATATGATCTACCCTGGAGAATATTCCACGTACACTTGTGAAGAAAGTGTATGCTGCTGCTTTCAGATGGAAGTCCCTGTAAATATCAGTTAAGTCCATCTGGTCTAATCTGTCATTTAAGGCCTATGTTTCCTTATTGATTTTCTGTCTGGATGATCTGTCCATTGGTATAAGTGGGGAGTTAAAATCCCCCACCAGTATTGTGTTACCGTCATTTTCCCCTTTTATAGATGTTAGTATTTGGCTTATATGTTGAGGTGCTCCTATGTGGGGTGCATATATATTTACAGTTGTTATATCTTCTTGGATTGATCCCTAGATCATTATGAAGTGTCCTTCTTTGTCTCTTGTAACAGTCTCTATTTTAAAGTCTTTTTTTCTGGTATGAGTATTGCTACTCCAGCTTTCTTTTGATTTCCGTTTGCATGGAATATCTTTTTCCATCCCCTCACTTTCAGTCTGTATGTGTCCCTAGGTCTGAAATGGGTCTTTTGTAGGCAGCATATATACGGGTCTTGTTTTTGTATCCATTCAGCTAGTCTATGTCTTTTTGTTGGAGCATTTAATCCATGTACATTTCAGGTAATTATTGATATGTATGTTCCTACTGACATTTTCTTAACTGTTTTGGGTTCGTTTTTGTAGGTCTTTTTTCTTCCCTTCCTCTTTTGTTGTCTTCTCCTGTGATTTGCTGACTATCTTTGGTGTTGTGTTTGGGTTGCTTTTTTTGTGTGTGTGTATCTCTTGTAGTTTTTTGGTTTGCTATTCCCTTGAGGTTTTGATATAGCAGTCTATATATGTACAAGGTTGTTTTAAGCTGCTAGTCACTTTCCCACCTAGAGAAGTTCCTTTAGCATTTGTTGCAAAGCTGGCTTAGTGGTGCTGAATTCTCTTAGCTTTTGCTTGTCTGTAAAGCTTTTAATTTCTTGGTTGAATCTGAATGAGAGACTTGCTGGGTAGAGTATTCTTGGTTGTAGATTTTTCCCTTTCATCATTTTAAGTATATCATGCCACTCCCTTCTAACCTGCACAGTTTCTGCTGAAAAATCAACTGACAACCTTATGGGGATTTCCTCGTACATTATTTGTTGCTTTTAATATTTTTTCTTTGTCTTTAATTTTTGTCAGTTAGATTAATATGTATCTTGGCATGTTCCTCCTTGGGTTCATCCTGTATGGGACTCTGTGCTTCCTGGATTTGAGCGAGTGTTTCCTTTCCCGTGTTAGGGAAGTTTTTGGCTGTAATATCTTCAAATATTTTCTCAGGCCCTTTCTCTTTCTCTTCTCCTTCTGGGACCCGTATAGCGTGGATGTTGGTGCACTTAATATTGTCTCAGAGGTCTCTGAGATTGTCCTCATTTCTTTTCATTATTTTTTCTTTTTTCTGTTCTGTGGCAGTGATTTGCACCACTCCATCTTCCAGCTCACTTATTCATTCTTCTGCCTCAGTTATTCTATTGATTCCTTCTAGTGTATTTTTCATTTCAGTTATTGTATTGTTCATCTCTGTTTGTTCTTTAAATCTTCTAGCTCCTTGTTAAACATTTCTTGTATCTTTTTGATCTGCACCTCCATTCTTTTTCTGAGATTTTGGATCATCTTTACCATCATTACTCTGAATTCTTTTTTAGGTAGATTGCCTATTTCCTCTTCATTTAGTTGTTCTTGTGGGTTTTTATCTTGTTCCTTCATTTGCAGCATATTTCTCTGTCATCTCATTTTGTCTAACTTTCTGTGTTTGTGTTCTCCTTTCCACAGGCTGCAGGATCGTAGTTCTTCTTGCTTCTGGTGTCTGCCCCCTGGTGGGTGAGGTTGGTCCAGGGGCTTCTGCAGGCTTCCTAGTGGGAGGGACTGGCACCTGCCCTCTCGTGGGTGGAGCTGTGTCTTGCCCCTCTGATGGGTGGTGCTGTGTCAAGGGGTGTTTTTTGAAGTAGCTATGAGCTCAGTATGACTTTAGGCAGTCTCTCTGCTGATAGGTGGGGCTGTGTTCCTGTCTTGCTGGCCTGGGCGTTCCAGCTCTGGAGCTTGTAGGCTGTTGGGTGGGGCCTGGTCTTGGTCCAAAATGGGGACCTCCAGGAGAGTTCACGCTGATCATATTCTCTGGGGCCTCTGCCACCAGTGTCCTTGACCTCACAGTGAGTTATGGCCAACTCCTGCCTCCCCAGCAGACCCTCCCACACTCCTAGTCAGGTCTAGCCCCGGTTCATATGGACATCTTGCTTTGTGCTGGTCCCAGTGCACGTGAGGTCTTGTGTGCACACTCTAAGGGTGGAGTCTCTGTTTCTCCCTGAGTGTGGAGCTCCTGCACTCAGGCCCCACTGGCCTTCAAAGTCAAACGCTCTGGGGGTTCTTCTTCCTGATGCCTGACCCTCAGACTGTCTTGGAGGGCTATTTTAATGTGGAACTATCCTGTATAGTCTCTGCATGTTTAATATTTTTTGATGCCAGGGCTGTTTTTAGAATGGATGTCTGCTACCTCTTTCCTCAGTTTATGCTGGCCATTATCCCCTTGATAGGAGGTGTGACAGTTGTTGTGGTGACCTAAGCCTGCAGTGGATATTAAGCGGGGCCTCCCGTTTGCTTGGTGGCTGTTACTGCTCTGTCAGGGGCAGGGTCTACTCCCTAGTTGGTGGAGTAGAAGCCCCCAGATCTGTTTCTGAGCTGTGTTTCTGATCTGTGGTGTGAGCTAGGTGGGATTGGAGCACTCCCACTGGGAGAGAAGCCACTGAGTTTTCCTCCTCTGGAAGTGTTCACCTTTGAGTATACTCTGTTGTGTCACTTTTCACTCATTGTGCTGGCTCACAAATTACACTGTTGTTGGAACTGCTCTCAGCCCCACCTTAATCACGGGTATGAATTGATGAATTGGCCCTGGTGTCTCTCAGGCATTGTTTTCACCAGGCCACCAGCACAGATCCACCAAAGTCAGTTCCCAGAACTGCAGGAATTGTGTACGTGGACCTGCTGTGGGAGCTATGGAGGCAACTCAGCTTCTGGCCTGGTCCAATCCCTGCATGTACATGCCCACAAAGCCCACAGCTGCTAAAGCTAGACCCGTCTCAGCTGCGGGAGCACTTGTCCGTTCAGATACTCCACAAGCACTGAGTTTACAAAGCAGCATCAGGAGTGTATATTCGTGGTTTCTGCAGCCACGAGGAGAGATTTCAGCTCCTCTTCCTTCATTACATGGCCCCTGGTTTTCAGCTGTGGTTTCAGCCCCACCTCTGCCTGTGTTCCTCCCATGAGCATCTGCTTCTCTAGAGTATCTGCTTCCCTAGAGCATCTGCTTCTCCAGGCTGCCCTAGAGCACACACACCTGCCCAGGCAGGCAGGGGCAGTGGCAGTGCTGGATGGGGGTGGAGGTGATGATGGGTGGGGCGCATGAGCCCACTGGGCCTGGTGGGTCCAGAGGAGGCATTGGTGGGCAGGGCAGGTGAACCTGCTCAGGCACATGTCCCTCCTAGTGCCCACGGAGGCAGGAGCTGGTGCGTAGGGAAGGGGGCTGCAATGGCGGCCCCACCTCTTATGCACCACTCAACAGTGACACCCTGCTTCTATGGTGGCCTGGGCTTCTTCCACTAACATTTCTAGTTGTGGAGCTCCTTACTCTCATCCCCTCACTATGTCTCTTCACAGCCAACAGCTGTCCCCTTCCTGGGTCCGCTCTCCAAACCGCATGTTCCAGCACCCAGCCTCCCTCTGCACCAGCAGACACATGACTCAGGCTGGGGCATGCAGGGTTGCAGCATGTACCATCTGTGTAGGTCTTATTCTGTCCTGCCTGCCACAGACCAGATGCTGTGCTCTCCTTTGAGCCCCCAAATCTTCCTCTCTGTCCCAGTTGATCTCCCTGCCACTGAGGGGGCTTCCCTGAGAGGGGGAACTTCTTCTCTCCTTCAGCTCCCCACACCAGGGGTGCAGGTCCTGTCCCATTTCCTATTTTCTTCTTTTCATCCTAGCAGGTTGTGTGGGGATTTTTCTTGTCCTTTTAGGTGTCCAAGGTCCTCTGCTAGTGTTCAGCAGGTGCTCTGTGAGAACTGTTCAATTTGTACATGTATTCTTTTTTTCCTCTCCTGTTGTGGAGCACAGGCTCCAGACGCGCAGCCCCAGTGGCCATGGCTCACAGGCCCAGCCGCTCCGCGGCACGTGGGATCTTCCTGGACCGGGGCACGAACCTGTGTCCCCTGCATTGGCAGGCAGACTCTCAACCACTGCGCCACCAGGGAAGCCCCTGTACATGTATTCTTGATGTAACTGTGGGGAAAGGCAAACTCCACGTCCTCCTATTCCACCGTCATGACTCTGCCCGCTAAAATCACATTATTAATCTTATACTTAGTAAATGGTAACAGAACTATTAGTACATACTGGTAATTTTAGTTTTTCCTACATTTTTCTTTTTTTTTTCTTAATTGAGATAAAATTCACAGATAACATTAGGTTAATTTCAGGCATACAACATAATGATTCAATATATGTATATATTGTGATGTGATCACTGCAACAAGTTTAGTTATTATCCACAACCATATATAGTTACAAGTTATTGTGATGAGAACTATTTTTTTATACAGCAGGTTCTTATTAGTCATCAATTTTATACACATCAGTGTATACATGTCAGTCCCAATTGCCCAATTCATCAAATCACCACCCTCATCCCCCCAAGGCTTTCACCCATTGGTTTCCATACGTTTGTTCTCTACATCTGTGTCTCAATTTCTGCCCTGCAAACCGGTTCATCTGTACCATTTTTCTAGGTTCCACATATATGCGTTAATATACGATATTTATTTTTCTCTTTCTGACTTACTTCACTCTGTAGGACCGTCTCTGGATTCATCCATGTCTCTACAAATGACCCAATTTCGTTCCTTTT
>NC_041215.1:45115679-45116738 GCF_002837175.3 Physeter macrocephalus | reverse complement strand
TCAAGACTGCTTTGGCTATTCGGGGTCTTTTGTGTCTCCATACAAATTTTAAGATTTTTGTTTCTAGTTCTGTAAAAATGCCATTGGTAATTTGATAGGGATTGCACTGAATCTGTAGATTGCTTTGGGTATTATAGTCATTTTCACAGTATTGATTCCTCCAGTCCAATAACATGGTATATCTCTCCATCTGTTGGTATCATCTTTAACTTCTTACATCAGTGTCTTACAGTTTTCTGCATACAGGTCTTTGGTCTCCCTAGGTAGGTTTATTCCTAGGTGTTTTATTCTTTTTGTTGCAGTGGTAAATGGGAGTGTTTCCTTAATTTCTCTTTCAGATTTTTCATCATTAGTGTATAGCAATGCAAGAGATTTCTGTGCATTAATTTTGTATCCTGCAACATTACCAAATTCATTGATTAGCTCTAGTAGTTTTCTGGTGGCATTTTTAGGATTCTCTATGTATAGTATCATGTCATCTGCAAACAGTGACAGTTTTACTTCTTTTCCTATTAGTATTCTTTTTATTTCTTTCTCTTCTCTGATTGCTGTGGCTAGGACTTCCACAGCTATGTTGAATAATAGCAGTGACAGTGGACATCCTTGTCTTGTTCCTGATCTTAGAGGAAATGCTTTCAGTTTTTCACCATTGAGAATGATGTTTGCTGTGGGTTTGTCATATATGGCCTTTATTATGTTGTGGTAGGTTCCCTCTATGCCCACTTTCTGGAGAGTTTTTATCATAAAAGGTGTTGAATTTTGCCAAAAGCTTTTGCTGCCTCTATTGAGATGATCGTATGGTTTTTATTCTTCAATTTGTTAATATGGTGTATCACATTGATTGACTTGTGTATATTGAAGAATCCTTGCATCCCTGGGATAAATCCCACTTGATCATGGTTTATGATCCTCTTAATGTGCTGTTGGATTCTGTTTCCTAGTGTTTTGTTGAGGATTTTTGCATCTATATTCATCAGTGATATTGTTCTGTAATTTTCTTTTTTTGTAGTATCTTTGTCTCGTTTTGGTATCAGGGTGATGGTGGCCTCATAGAATGAG
>NC_041215.1:45060689-45115293 GCF_002837175.3 Physeter macrocephalus | reverse complement strand
TGTTGGAAGATTTTTAATCACAGTTTCAATTTCATTACTTGTGATTGGTCTGTTCATATTTTCTATTTCTTCCTGGTTCAGTCTTGGAAGGTTATACCTTTCTAAGAATTTGTCCATTTCTTCCAGGTTGTCCATTTTACTGGCATAGAGTTGCTTGTAGTAGTCTCCTAGGACGCTTTGTATTTCTGCGGTGTGTTGTAACTTCTCCTTTTTCATTTCTAATTTTATTAATTTGAGTCCTCTCCCTCTTTTTCCTGATGAGTCTGGCTAATGGTTTATCAATTTTGTTTATCTTCTCAAAGAACCACCTCTTAGTTTTACTGATCTTTGCTATTATTTTCTGTGTTTCTTTTTCATTTATTTCTGCTCTGATCTTTAAGATTTCTTTCTTCTGCTAACTTTGGGTTTTGTTTGTTCTTCTTTCTCTAGTTCCTTTAGGTGTAAGGTTAGATTGTTTATTTGAGATTTTTCTTGTTTCTTGAGGTAGGCTTGTATAGCTATTAACTTCCCACTTAGAACTGCTTTTGCTGTATCCCATAAGTTTCGTTTGTCCCTAGTTATTTTTTGATTTCCTCTATGATTTTTTTTTGGTGATCTCTTGGTTTTTTAGTAACGTATTGTTTAGCCTCCATGTGTTGGTGTTTTTTACGTTTTTTCCTTCTAATTGATTTCTAGTCTTGTAGCACTGTGGTCAGAAAACATGCTTGATATGATTTCAATTTTCTTAAATTTACTGAGGCTTGATTTCTGACTCAAAATGTGATTTATCCTGGAGAATGTTCCGTGTGCACTTGAGAAGAAAGTGCAATCTGCTGTTTTTGGATGGAATGTCCTATAAATATCAATTAAGTCTATCTGGTCTATTGTGTCATTTAAAGCTTCTGTTTCCTTATTTATTTTCATTTTGGATGATCTGTGCATTGGTGTAAGTGAGGTGTTATAGTCCCCCACTATTTTTGTGTTTCTGTCGATTTCCTCTTTTACAGCTGTTAGCAGTTGCCTTATGTATTGAGGTGCTCCTATGTTGGGTGCATATATTTTATAATTGTTATATCTTCTTGGATTGATCCCTTGATCATTACGTAGTGTCCTCTCGTCTCTTGTAACATTCTTTATTTTAAAGTCTGTTTTATCTGATATGAGGATTTCTTGTGTTTCCCACTTAGAGAAGTTCCTTTAGCATTTGTTGTAGAGCTGTTTTGCTGGTGCTGAATTCTCTTAGCTTTTGCTTGTCTGTAAAGCTTTTGATTTCTCCATCGAATCTGAATGAGATCCTTGCTGGGTAGAGTAATCTCGGTTGTAGGTTATTCCGTTTCATCACTTTAATTATATCATGCCACTCCCTTCTGGCTTGTAGAATTTCTGCTGAGAAATCAGCTGTTAACCTTCTGGGAGTTCCCTTGCATGTTATTTGTCATTTTTCCCTTGCTGCTTTCAGTGATTTTTCTTTGTCTTTAATTTGTCCCAAGTTTATTACTATGTGTCTCAGCATGTTTCTCCTTGGGTTTATCCTGTATGGGACTCTCTGCACTTCCTGGACTTGGGTGGCTGTTTCTTTTCCCATGTTATGGAAGTTTTCAACTATAATCTCTTCCAATATTTTTCTCGGGTCCTTTCTCTCTCTCTTCTCCTTCTGGGACCCCTATAATGCAAATGTTGTTGCATTTAATGTTGTCCCAGAAATCTCTTAGGCTGTCTTCATTTCTTTTCATTCTTTTTTCTTTATTCTGTTCCACAGCAATGAATTCCACCATTCTGTCTTCCAGGTCACTTATCCTTTCTTCTTCCTCAGTTATTCTGCTATTGATTCCTTCTAGAGAGTTTTTAATTTTATTTATTGTGTTGTTCATCATTGTTTGTTTGCTCTTTAGTTCTTCTAGTTCCTTGTTAAACATTTCTTCCATTCTTTTTCCGAGGTCCTGGATCATCTTCACTATCATTATTCTGAATTCTTTTTCTGGAAGGTTTCCTATCTCCACTTCATTTAGTTGTTTTTCTGGGTTTTTATCTTGTTCCTTCATCTGGTACATAGCCCTCTGCCTTTTCATCTTGTCTGTCTTTCTGTGAATGTGGTTTTTTTCCACAGGCTGCAGGATTGTAGTTCTTCTTGCTTCTGCTGTCTGCCCTCTTGTGATAAGAACTTTTAATAATTTACTCTCTTAACAAATTTTAAGTATATAGTACTATATTATTAACTATGGTTACCATGGTCTGGATTACATCTCTAGGACTTATTTATTTTCTAACTGGAAGTTTGTAACTTTTGATGTTTTTACCCATTTTACTGACCCCTACAATCCCTACCTCCCAACTCTGGCAACCACCAAGCTGTTCTTTGATTTTTTTTTTTAAGGTTACACATATGAGATCATATGGCATTTGTCCTTCTCTGCTTTATTTCACTTAACAAAATGCCATCAAGGTCCATCCATGCTCTCATAAATGGCAGAATTTCCTTCTATTTTATGGCAGAATAATATTCCATTTTATAGATATCACATTTTCTTGATCCATTGATCTGTTGATGGAGGGAACAACTTAGGTTGTTTCCATGTTTTGGCTATTATAACTAGTACTGCAGTAAAAATGGGGTGCACATAGCTTTTTGAGTTAGTGTCTCATTTCCTTCAGATAAATACCCAGCAATTGAATTTCTGGATCATATGGTAGTTCTATTTTTAATTTTTCGAATAACCTCATACTCTTTTCCATAGTGGCTGCATCAGTTTACATTCCCACCAACAGTGCACAAGGGTTCCCTTTTTTCCCACATCCTCACTAACGCTTGTTATTTCTTGTCTTTTTAATAAAAACCATTCTAATAGGTGTGAGATGATATGTCATTGTGGTTTTTATTTGCATTTCCCTGTTGATTAGTGATATTGAGCACTTTTCATGCACGTGTATGTCTTCTTTGGAAAATAAATTTTCAGATCCTCTCCACATTTTTTAATAGAATTGTTTGGTTTTTTGCCATTGTGTTTTATGAATTCCTTAAATATTTTAGATATTAATTCCTTATCAGTTATATGATTTGCAAATATTTTCTCCTATTTGGGAGATTGCTTTTTCATTTTGTTGATGGTCTCCTTTGCTGTGCAGAAGCTTTGTAATTTGATTCAGTCCCACTTGCTTATTTTTTGTTTTTGTTGCCTTTGCTTTTGATGTGAGATCCAAAAATATCACCAAGAGCAATGTCAAGAAGCTTATCACCTTTGTTTTCTCCTAGGAGTCTTATAGTTTCAGGTTTGTGTCCAAGTCTTTAATCCAATTTGAGTTAATTTTTGTGTATGATATAAAATAGGGGTTCAATTTAAATCTTTTGTATGTGTCTGTCCAGTTTTCCCAGCACCATTTATTGAAGAGACTATCCTTTTCCCCATTGTATATTTTTGGCTCCTTCATAATCAATTAATTGCCCATATATGTGTGGGTTATTTCTGCATTCTCTGTTTCCATTGATGTATATGTCTATTCCATACCAATACCATACTTTTTTGATTACTAAAGCTTTGTAATATAGTTTGAAATCAGAAAGTATGATGTCCTCAGCTTCATTGTCCTTTCTCAAGATTCCTTTGGCTATTTGAGGTCTTTTGTCATTGCATAAAAATTTTAGGATTGTTGTTCTATTTCTGTGAAAAATGCCATTGGAATTTTGATGGGAATTGCCCTGAGTCTGTATATTTCTTTAGGTAGTATGCAGAATCTAACAATATTCATTCTTCCAATCCATGAGCATGGAATATTTTTGCATTTATTTTTCTTGTCTTCAATTTCTTTCATCAACGTCTTACGTTATTCAGTGTAAATATCTTTCAGTTCCTTGTTTAAATTTATTACTAGGTATTTTATTTTTTATTTGCAATTGCAAATTGGATTATTTTCTTAATGTCTCTTTCTGATAGTTTGTTATTAGGGTATGGAAACACAACCAATTTTTAAAATATATTCATACTGCATTCTCTAAATTAACTTATTAATTCTAACAGTTTTTTGGTGTAGTCTTTAGGGTTTTCTATATATAATGTCATGTCATCTGTAAATAGTGAATTTTTATTTTTTCCTTTCCAATTTGGATGCTTTTTTTTTTTTTCCTTTTTTTTCCCAATTTCTCTGGCTAGGACTTCCAATACTATGTTGAATAAAAGTGGCCAGAGTAGACATCCTTGTCTGTTCCTGATCATAGAGGAAAAGCTTTCAGTTTTTAATATTAAGATGTTAGCTGTGGCTTTCTCAAATATGTCTGTATTATGTTGAGGTACAATCCCTCTATACCCAGTTTTTTGAGAGTTTTTATCATAAATGGAGGTTGAATTTTGCCAAATGCTTTTTCTGCTTCTATTGAGATGATATGTATTTTTATCCTTTGTTTTGATAATGTGGTATATCACATTGATTGATTTATGGATGTTGAACCAACCTTGCATCCCTTGGATAAATCCACTTGATCATGGTGTATTATCCATTTTAATGTATTTGAAAATTCAGCTTGCTAATATTTTGTTGAGGATTTTTGCATCGCCATTAATCAGGGATATTCACCTGTAATTTTCTTGTCTTGTGGTGTTCTTGGTTTAGTGCCAGGGTAATCCTGCCTCATCAAATGAGTTTGGAAGTTTCTTCTCCTTTTCTATTTTTTGGAAGAGTTTGAGAAGGATTGGCATCAGTTCTTTAAATTTTTTTATAGAATTCCCCAAATGAAGCCATTTGGTCCTGGACTTTAGTGTGTTGGGAGGATTTTGATTACTGATTCAATCTCCTTACTAGTAATTGGTCTGTTCAGATTTTCTGTTAACTGTTGTCTTTTAAGACTCCATTTCATTTAATTCCATTCTGACCTTTGTTATTTCCTTCCTTCTACTAATTTTGAGCTTTATTTGATCCTCTTTTCTGTTTCCTTGAGGTGTAAATTTGGGTTATTTGAGATCTTTCTTGTTTACTAATCTGGGTGTTTATTGCTATGAACTTCCCTCTTAGAACTGCTTTTGCTGAATCCCATAAGTTTGATACATTGTATTTCCATTTTCATTTGTCTCAAGATACTTTTTGATCTCTTTCAATTTCTTCTTTGACCTTTTGGTTGTTCAGTATCATGTTGTTTAATTTCCACATATTTGTGACTTTTCCAGTTTTCTCTATAATTGGTTTCTGTCAAAGACACCTGATATGATTTCAATCTATTTAAATTTATTAAGATTTATTTTGTGGCCTAATATCTGATTTATCCAGGAAAATGTTCCTTGTGTGTTTGAGAAGAATGTATATTCTGTTGCTTTGGGATGGAACATTCTTTATATGCCTGTGATGTTCATCTGGTCTAATGTGTCATATAAGGCCAATCTTCTGTATTGATTTTCTATTTGGATGACCTATATATTGATGTAAGTGGGGTATTAAAGTCCCCCTACTATTATTGTATTCTTCTTGATTTCTTACTTTGGGTTTTTTAATATTTGCTTTATATATTTAGGTGCTCCTATGGTGGGTGCATAAATATTTACAAATGTATCCTCTTGTTGAATTGACATCTTTATTATTGTACAATGACCTTCTTTGTCTCTTATTAGAGGTTTTTGCTTAAAGTCTATTTTGTCTAGTATAACTAAAGCTACCCTAGATCTCCTTTGGTTTTCATTTCCATGGAATATCTTTTCACTTTTAGTCTGTTTGTCCTAACATTTGAAATGAGTCTCTCATAGGCAGCATATAGACAGGTTTAAAAAAAAAAATGCATATAGCCACTCTGTCTTTTGACTGGAGAATTTAGTCTGTAGACATTAATGTAATTATTGATAGATATAGACTTATTGCCATTTTGTTAATTGTTTTCTGGCTGTTTTCTAATTCATTTGTTTCTTCTACTCTTGCTCTGTTTCCTTGTGATTGGATGATTTCTTTAGAGGTATGCTTAAATTTCTTTCTCTTTAGTATATCTGCTGTTGGTTTTTGCTCTGTGGTTAGCATGAGGCTTACATATAACAACTTATATTTATAACAGTCTATTTTAGTTCATATATCATCAGTTTGAACACATTCTAGAGCTCTACATATTTACTCCTCCTCCCACATCTTTATGTTATTGAATTCACAATTTACATCCTTTTTATCTTGCATATCCGTTAACAAACTATTATATTTTTACTACTCTTGTCTTTTAACCTTCATACTACCTTTTTAAGTGATTAACTCACCAACTTTACCACATTAGATTATTAGATTGTTCTCACTTTTACTATGTATTTGCCTCTACCGGTAAGATTTATATTTGCATACATTTTCCTGTTACTAATTACTGTCCTTTTGTTTCAGCTTAAGAAATTTCCTTAACATTTCTTGTAAGTAAGGCCTGTTTCGTGGCTTTTTGCTTCCAGACAGCTTTTGCTTGTCTGGAAATCCTTTATCTTTCTTTTAATTCTGAAGAACAACTTTGCTGGGTAGAGTATTCTTTCTTGGCAGTTTTTTTCTATCAGTACTTTGAATATATCATGCCACTCCCTTCTGGCCTGCAAAGTTTCTGCTGAAAATTGCTGATATTCTTATGGGGTTCCTGTATGTAACAAATTGTTTTTCTTGTGTTGCTTTTAAGATTCTTCTTTGTCTTTAACTTTTGAAAATTTAAATATAATGTGTCCTGGTTTGGGTCTCTCTGTGTTCATCTTATTTTGAACGCTCCGGACTTCCTGAATCTACACATCTGTTTCCTTCCTCTGGTTAGGGAAGTTTTCAGCCATTATTTATTTAAATAAGTTTTCTGCCCTTTTCTCCATCTCTTCTTTTGGAAATCCTATAATGAAAATATTGCTCCACTTAATTTTGTCCCATAAGTCCCTTACTCTGTCTTCATTCTTTTTCATTATTTTTCTTTTTGTTGCTCTGATTGAATAAATTTGTCTGTCTTGTCTTCAATTTTGCTGATCTATTCTTCCACTTCATCTCATCCATTGTTGAACTCCTTTAGTCTATTTTCTAGTGCAGTTATTATATTCATCAGCTCTGTGACTTCTGTTTATATGGTCTTATATTTTCTGTCTCTTGTTGGAACTCTCAGTTTGTTCATGCATTCTCTTGACCTTGATAAGCATCTTTATGATGATTATTCTGAACTCTTTATCAGGTAAATAATTTATCTCCCATTTCATTAAGGTCTTTTCTGAGGGATTTTCTTGTTCTTTCATTTGGAACACATTGCTCTGTTTTTTCATTTTCTTTGACTCTCTTTGCTGGTTTCTATGGAGTAGATAAAACAGCCATCTCTCCCAGTCTTGAAAAAGTGGCTTTTTATAGGAGATGAATCTTTGCATTCAACCCTGACCTTTCTTGGTTCTCTCTCAAACCTCTTTGATTGTCCAATTAGCCTACTTTGTTCTTAGTGGCTACCAGTAGTTGAGGGTTTGCCAAGACTCATCAGTGTTCCAAATGAGAGGATTTCTGGTAACAACACCTAGATTCAGGCTGAATGGATGCTGGGTCCTCTGGTAGCAGCTTTTAAACTATGCAGATATAGTTTTTCCAGAAAAAGACTGGGAGATGGACATTTCTGTTTGTCCTTCTGCACCTAGCCCTGGGGTAACAGACAGTTAAGAACTGTCTCTTTGTTTGCCATCATCATGTTGAGCCCATGAACACAGGCTGCACTAGCCAGAGCCAGGCTCAAGGGATGTGTCCTCTAGGCAGCAGCCACAAAAGCTGGGGTGCCAGACATGTGCACAAGCTCCATTTTGGAGATACCAGTGACCTGGGGTGAGGTAGAGAGACAGCCCAAAGATAGCACTCACCAGCCTTTCTGGTTTCCAGAGAAGATTGCAGTTGGCTCCTAAATGTATGCCTGTGTCTCAGACGACAGCTATAAAGAAAAGCTAATAGTCCCCTTTCATGGAATGACTGGGCATTTCTGTCTGCTGCCACCTTGCTGTGCCCTGGTTGGAGGGAAAGCTGGTTAAGAAATGTTTCTCTTATAGCCCTGCGGGACTAATAATATGTAGGCTAATGTAAGCCCCACTGGCTACCAGAGTTAGATGTTCAGGATGCCCAGATACATGGGTGGCAGCTGTAAAAACTAGGGCACTAGATGTGTGAACAAGCTCCTTTCCAGGAGATGCTGGGGACCTGGGGTAAGACAGAAGGGGAGCTCCAAGATGGTTCCCACCAGCCTCCATGGCCTTTGGAGAATATTTCAGTTAGTCCCTAGATGTGGATTAAATTAGATGCCTGCCCTTCAGGCCAAAGCTTTAAGATATGCAAAGAGGCCTCTTTCACAGAAATTCTGGACACTTTTCAATTGGGTGCCTCTGTGTTGGGCCCTGGAATGTGCCCACAATGAGTCCATGCAAGCTTTTTAAGAACTGTTTCTTTGTTCACTATGGCCTTGTGGGTCTTGTGGTCACAAGCCCTGTTGGTTT
Organism: Physeter macrocephalus; assembly: GCF_002837175.3. Classification (NCBI taxonomy): domain Eukaryota; kingdom Metazoa; phylum Chordata; class Mammalia; order Artiodactyla; family Physeteridae; genus Physeter; species Physeter macrocephalus. The sequence goes on along the minus strand of NC_041215.1, from coordinate 45,106,891 downwards.
TCAAAGCTAGATGTTTTGAATGCCTGTCTCTCAGGTGCAGGTCTTAAAAACTGGGGTGCCAAATGTGGGGTTCAAACCTTTTACTTCTCAGAGAGAAGCTGGGGATTGTGTCTCCTGATGAGGGTCACTGCATCAGGGGTGGGGCTTACAGAGAGAATGTGTCTCAGCCTCTCCTACCCATTTTGATGTGGGTTTTTTCTTGTGTGCCTGATGTGTAGGAGTCACTCGGCTAGTTTCTGGATTTCTTTTGGAGGACTGTTCCATAGGTAGCTGTAGATTTGGCATGTCTGTGGGAGGAGGTGAGTTCAGATTTCTTCTATGTCGCCATCTTGAACCAGAACCCCCTTTTACATTTATTGTTAATGTCTACCTTAGGAGGAAAATGATTTCATTATCTCACTTTGTGAGTCAAACAACTGCGGCTGAGACAACTTATCCTTGCATAGGCTCATACAGGCAGTAAAGGGCACAGCTAGGATTCGATCTCCGAAGCAGGATCTCTTGAACTACCATGAAGACTACTGAAGCTTTAGCTAAAGTGAACTAATAAAAGGACAATTCTAGGAGCTGTTGTTTCCCCAACCACAGTATTGACATAAGCTATTCTCTTTTCATGTACTTTTTTCATTTAAAACCATGGTGCCATTGAAGAAAATCAATTAGTGTTAAAATGGTTAACAAAAGTCCTAGTGTAAATAAAAACATCCTCTATCTTGCTCCTCGTATCACATTTCTAACAAACACAGTTCCATTTTCTCGGACCTCTCAGTTCATTTATGTATCAGTCAGTGTTTGCATTATTATTGCAGCGGTTTGTTCTAATGTTAGCTAAGCTTTAAATATTCCTTCAGGGCTTCCCTGGTGGCGCAGTGGTTGCGCGTCCGCCTGCCGATGCAGGGGAACCGGGTTCGCGCCCCGGTCTGGGAAGATCCCGGAAGATCCCACATGCCGCGGAGCGGCTGGGCCCGTGAGCCATGGCCGCTGAGCCTGCGCATCCGGAGCCTGTGCTCCGCAACGGGAGCGGCCACAACAGAGGGAGGCCCGCATACCACAAAAAAAAAAAAAAAAAAAAAAAAAAATTCCTTCAAAGCTACCTCTGTGTAATCATGCTTGGCTCCATTTCATAGCATAACCATTAGTGCTAAGAATGTGGGGTAAGAGTCCTTTTCTCTGTCAGTGATTTCAGCTGTCAGTCAACCTCTAAAACAGTGACACAGGGAATCTATTAAAGCTGTTTTCGTCAAAGCATGGGCTCTTCAGTAGGGAATAAGAAGTCTACAACAGTTAACATTTCAGTCTCTTTAGCACTTTATTTGTTATAAATACAAGTCAATACCACAAGATGGCACCGTCTTACTTTTCAACATCTACAATTACAAACATTGATCTTCATAAAATGGTTTCAGCTTTTTCATGTGTTGTTTTAGATATTATTGAAACCTTATAAAAGCAAGACTTGCTACAAACAGGATCGGTGTTTGATATATATTAAATGAGGTCAGATAATTAAATTCAAAAAAAGAATTTATAAATATTCAATAAGAAAATTGAAATTACAAAAGCAGCGTTTTTCATCATTAAACTGAATTACAACTGTGTGTGGTTAATGCTATATCTACATGGCTAAGTTTTTGTTAAAATACAGGTTTAGTAATAATTAATTTACCTCTTTCTCCAATATAACCACCTATTACTTCATTTGTACACCCTAACAGTCAATACACATTTCATTCAAAACCACCTAGCTTTCATCTAGTCCAGCAATTACACACATTCCATTTGTTTTCAATAGATTCAACCCATGAAGTACCATCATCCCCCTGGCTACAAAACAAAATATAATTTGTAAAGGTAAAAACTCAGGGAATTTCTGAAATGGTAACCCATTCTCTCTATGTTCATGAAAATAGGCAATCCAACTTGAAAGTCTTTGAACCAATGTAAGCTCTAGAAAACTCAGTGTTGAAGTATGGGAAGAATAAGGATTTGCACTAACATAGTGCATAACAATGCAGTGTCAGGCGACTCATCATTTACAGTAAATGCCTTGATTGGACTTTCCTCCGGATTGTCATCATGCTGCTAAGGATAAAGTTTAAAGTTTATACTCAAGTCTGTGGGAATTCCATCATGTTTTCTTCTTCCCATTTCCAAGCAGGAAGAGAAGGGTTTTCAGGTCCCTTGGGAAAATCAAAGAATTAAACACACCCACAAACCACTTGAAAGCAAAATGGCAGACAGAATAATCCTTGACTCCATGTCCAAATGAAGTTGAGTCAATATTACTTTCACAATATTTGTATCCTGCCTCATATAACGCATCAGGAGATTCCTCAAAAAACTGAGAATTCTGAGAGCTACAAAAGAGAAAGCAGTTAAGGCAGTTGATGTCTACATTTGGATTTCTTTTTCAGGTTACATGTCTAAGTCTCCATCGTAGGCTAAGGTCAGAGGCTTCTGTTGGGGAGGTGTGCTTTGATGTGGTTTTGGCTTCTTGCTGTAAAGGGAAAAGAATTCCTGAGATAAAGTTCACAGAGCTCTGTTTCACCTGCCAAACAGAATTGTGAGGTACAGAAATTCAAGTGGTTAGACAAAAGTTTGATTTCTCTGGACTGGTGGGTTCCTTTTTGGAATACTGGTGTACTTTGACCCTTAAACCAGGAGAAGCCTTTGTTTTTTTTTTTTTTTCAAAATCTTAAAAATGGTTTAGTGGAAACAATGAATTTGGTAAAGGCTACTTTCCTTTGTTTATATGCAGTCATTCTAACATCTGTTGCTCACGAATTCCTGAACTACTACGACCTCCACAGCACAGATGTTTAACATCATAAGTAGTTAGAACAGCCAGACTCCCACGCCTTACTCTGCTCTTGTTTTCAAGTAAACACACTTCTGCTCTGGCCTGAATCCTGACATCTAGCTGCCAAGTCACCAGAGCCTGTCAGGAAAATTTCACTGGTTCTGCACCAGGCAAAGCTATTCTCCCCTGGTCTCTGTTCTCCTTGAGGTCAACAGTGTTGCCAGATCAGAGAGGGGCTGCCATTCCTTCTCACAGAGAGAGAAGCTGAACTTGAGTTACATTCCCAAAATCACACAGTGATGCCCCAGATCTGGGCAAAACATGCTGCATTACACTCTGCTCTTTGATTCTCAGTATGCATGAATCTCAGTTGATGAGTATTTATAGTTTGAATTCTACCACACAGTGCCCCACCTCCCACCGTTCTGTCTCCCTTCCCTCCTCAGTGCCTTGGTTTTGCTGCGACTTCAGAGCCCAGCTCTCTTCGGGTTGTCCTCACCAGCAGGGGAGCCATCAAGTGCCAAGCCCTGTGCTGAGGATTTACAGAAGGTATCTCAGTAAATCCCAGGACAGCACTGAGAGGGAGGCATTAGGATTATTGCTACTTGACAGAGAAGGACTAGAGAGGTTATTTACCTTCCCTCAAGTCACTGAGTGAGTGGCACAGCCTGGAATCTAAGTGCATCTAAAACCCACAGGACAAATGCTTTTAACCCTTCAGTGCATCCTCCCTCTATCCAATTCATTAATTAGGCACTTGGTGGAAACAACTTTTTTGTCTGTCTGTATTAATTTTTATACTTCGAGTGAATGTAAATTGAAAACAAACATCTCAGCGTGTACAACTGACTGGCATTTCGAACACTGTGTTACAGTGTTGCATAACCATCACCCTAAAGGGAAACTGGTCCCACTAAGCAGTCTCTCCCCGTTCTCTACTCTGTCCCTGGCAACCACATATCAACTTTCTGCCTCTGTAAATTTGCCTATTCTGGGTATTTCATATGGAATCATACTATATGTGTGGCCTTTTGTGTCTGGCATCTTTCGCTTAATGGTTAAATTAGAGAATTGTTTGATATGTGAATTTTACCACAAAAGAAAAAGATGTTTGATAACAGGGTTGTAGGGAGAATCTCCTAGTTTAAAATACTCAGGTTCTAATTCAGGAGAAATTTTTTTTTGATGTTTGAAGCAATTTATAGATGCTAAAGAGGTAAATTACAAATGATTTTTTAAAAACCTACTACAAGGAACCAGAGATCCTACTGTGCCCCTACCCGGCACCCAGTGTGTAGCAGGCGCTCAGTGTATGACTTGCTGAGTGCTGGGCACTGGCTGCAGGCAAACACCTGCCTGTCAGCAGAGGGGAGGTAGAAATATGCTTTAAATTCTCTGCAGAGGCGTCCTCGGCTTATGATTTCCCGTTTCCCAGGTCTATTCTGCTTCTCAAGAGCAGTTACTGCATAATTATCTCGATAACATTCAACTTTATCTATATTAACGTATATGTATATTCCACTGTAGTCATATTGCCAGGCCCAGGCTCCTTATATCTATTTTATATAAGTAGTGTGTAAATGCCAATCCCACTCTCCCAATTATTTAGCCTCCTCTCTTTCCCCCCTGGTAGCCATAAGCTTGTTTTCTACATTTGTGACTCTCTTTCTGTTTTGTAATTAAGTTCATTTGTACCATTTTTTAGATTCCACATATGAGCAGTATCATATATTTGTCTCTGTCATACTGAGCAAAGTAAATCAGACAATCTCTAGGTCCATCCATTTGCCGCAAATGGCATTATTTTGTTCTATTTGGCATTTGCTAAGGGCTGTTCGGCAGAGAAATGGGAAAGCTGAGTCCTGGGGCGTGGGGAGGAGGGATAGAGATGGCTGGATCTTTACAGAGACAATAATATTTGGTTACCAAAGGGGATGGGGGGATGAGAGAGAAATTGGGATTAATATATACACACTACTCTATATGAAATAGGTAAACAACGAGGACCTACTGCATAGCACAGGTAACTCTCCTCGGTTTCTTGTAATAACCTATAATGGAAGAGAATCTGAAAAAGAACTGATGTGTGTGTGTGTATAACTGAATCACTTTGCTGTACACTTGAAACTAATACAACATTGTAAACTAAGCACATTTCCATAAAGAGACAATAATAAACTTGGCCAGCCTCTAGGACTGTGCCTGGAAAATTCTGCTCAAATATGACACAGATTTTTATAGCAGCTTCCAGGTATGGAATTACTATGAACATTGTGTTCACCTCTAGGAAAAAAAAAAAAAGAGAAAGGGGGCTCCCAGTATCTAGGTCTTGGATTTTTGTGGCTCGTGGTATGTGTCGGGATGGTTGTGATGAGGGCTTCATTTCATATGCATCTTTTCATACTGTGTAAGCTCTCAATCGACAGATACTAAAGTCACATCTATGAATGTGCGAGATCTGAGAACTTTTAGAGAGTTTAAAAGTTAGCAACCACTGAATAAGGTGGTGATTTTGCTGCGGAGCTGTGGCTTTACAAAGCTTCCTGGCTGGTTAAAAAGAGCCCTAAGAGGAAGAGCTGAGTGGGAGGCTGCCCTCAGCACAGGCAGCAAATAGGAGACTTGTCCTTTGAAGTCCCTGCTCCCTTTCCCTTCTCCCTCCCTGGTATTTATTAGGAAACTCATTTAGGAATCATTTTTTAAGTCACTTTCTCTCCTCAACTCTGGTACCGGGGAAGGTGTGACCACCTCCTCACACTAAATCAGGAGCCACCAATGCCTGGCCCAGGGGCCGCCGCCACCCCCCCCCCCCCGGGCATCCTGTACCCGCGGTGGACGTCTCCCATCCATCACATTATTGTTTACTGCTGAGCCCAGGAATAGCCTCATAACTCTTCCTAACGGAGTACTCTTGACAGCCACCATCACTTTCAGAGTTGGCCCAAGGGAGAAAACCAGTATGCAACCCCGGCTGTAAGAGATCATTGACGGACACGTTTTAAAGTCACCTCTTCCATGACCATTTGCGTTTTAGCAAAGGATAAACCCATTAAGCCAGAAAAATGAGCTCATTGTAAACGGGCAGGCAAGTGCTGGCACTTCTCAGCACTCTTGAAGTCAAGCCACAAGGACCCATCCCCAGACCAGAAGACATTAACAGGCAGCTACTCAGGAGGGCCAAGCCTTGGAAGTGGCGACACCACCTTCAAACTTTCAAATTTGAGAGCCCCTTTCCTGCGTTGTGCTGAGCAAGGTAGAATAGCTGCAGTTCTCCGAGTAATTTCCAGGCACTATGTCTAGATTACCTACAAGCTCACCCAGTGGTCGTCCCCACTAAATTACCTCATGAGTCTTTATTGCCAGGGGAGCTGGGCATCAGTAATGTTATTTCAAAAACTCCAAATGCTAATGGCAGACGTGCAAACGGTCATATCTGAACGAAGCAGTCCTTGAGACAACTATTTTTCTCTGTTTTCTCAAAAACATGTTCAAGTGTTATCATAAATTGCCTTCATGTAAAGTGTACACCTAACAACTGGCATATTTATTAGAGCAGCTGTCTTGTCCTAAGCTTTTTATTTTGGGGGAGAAAATATAAGATCTCCAAAACTGTCATCCTGTAACTCTTCTGCAAGATATTTAATAGAAATAGATGGTGTGAAAATACCTGTTTGGATTCTTTAGGCAGCTCCTATATAACAGTAAATGTTTTGATATCAATAGGTCTGTACCCAGGTCTGTAGCTTACTTGGGAAATGAAGAGCCCCCCAAAAATGTGAAAGGTGTAGACACTACCTCGAGTCTAGAGTTTTTAGGATTACTCAAGGGAAAGAAACTACAGAGATTGGAAAGTCCAGTGGAAAGAGTATAAATTTGGGGGTTAAGACAAACCTGGAGTTGATTTCACCAGGCTGATGTCCTTATGTAAGTTATTCAACTTTTCTGAGGATTACTTACTTCCCCTTTAAAATGAAGGTGATATTAGCAACACCTCATTGGATTATTATGAAGACTGAATAAGGCAATCTATGCAAAGCACTTTGTTTGATGTATGAATATTAGATTTTTTTCCTGGCGGCCCGGGTGTGATCCCTAGTCAGGGAGCTTGATCCTACATGCTGCAACTAAAAAAATCCCGTGTGCCGCAACTAAGACCTGGCACAGCTAAATAAATAAATAGGCCTATCAACACACCAGGGTATAGGGAAACAGTAGAAAATGAAGTTGAAAGAGTTGTTTGGGCTCAAATAGTGGAAGACTTTAATTGACTGGTAAGGCAACCAGAACATGACTTTCATTTTGCTGTCAATGGGTGTCTGTCTGAGGAGGAGAGGGGCTGATCACTTGGCTAAGTTTTAGGAAGATTAATCTGGCTATAGACTGCTGAAGGGAGCATTTGTAAAGAATCCAAATATGGAAGTAACTGTGCTACTTCCAACAGGGGATTATTAAGGCTGGGCATTGAGGATGAAAAAAATAGGTATGAGAGATACTGTACATAAATATTTATATAATTTGGCCACTAAAAAGTAAGGGGCAATTCCATTGATCTTCTATAATAAAAATTTTCCAGAAAATTATGTTTGTCATCAGAATTCAGTGAGGTACCTAATTAATCCCCAGCACCTAGAGTTAAACAGAAAGGGCCGCAATAAATATTTATTGTTGAAGGAATGGATTAAGGGTAACACAATTTTAAGTTGAAGGAAATGGAGAAATGTAAAAGGGTGAAATTTATGACTTATTAATCTTTTAGATATTCTAGGGAAGAAGGAACCATAGAATGTGGAATTGGGGATGTGGCTATGAAGTAGAACACATCCAAGCTTTCACAGACTAATAGACTAGCGGATTATCTTACACTGTATTGGGCCGTTGCTTTGAGAGCAGTGTCTCATCTGTCAACCCTTTATGTTCTTTGTTGCAATTTAAGACCATTTCCTTCTTCTAATCTTTTTTAGTGGGGAATGCTTCCTATCACTCTCAACCTCATGTAAGGCTTTCCACTTCACACTTGTTCATTAAGACAGGACCTAGACAATACTCAAAACTTACCAATTCAAACATAATTGGTCAAATCATTTGATTTTAGGGTAAATGACTAACTGAAGGTGTTCCTTTTTACTACAACACTGTGGCAATATTTGGATAGAAATCCAACTTCTAGAAATTCAATTTATAGGTGGCAGAAAAAAATGAAAGTCACTTTATTTTCTTCACTAACTTTCACTGACCAAGAGCAAAGATTTAAAAACCTGTGTAACCTTGGAAGTACAAGCTAGAAATACAAAGACAGACTGGATTTGAATTGTGATTAAAATCTGGGTGAAAATTCTCAAGGAAATAGTTTGAGACATGATGAATATACGTATCTTGATTTAGAGAAAAAAAGGAACACTTTGCTCTCATGAAAATTAAAAAAAAATCCTTTGAAAATTCTTCTTAGGAAGCTAATAAAATATTCTCAACACACTTGAAAACATTCAAATGTATTTACTTCTGTCTATCTGGTTTCAAGACCAGCTCATCAAATAAAATATATTCTATACAATAAGCTAATCATCATTTTCTGAGAATAACATATTTTTAGGAACTAGTCACTTACAAATTGGGGTTCCTGGAATGGACAGTCACTTAAATTTTCTCTCATGGCTGGTCAATGTAGATAAACAGCTGGCTCTAATATTCAAAATGTACTAAGAGGTTGTTTGAACCAACTGGTCCATTTAACATAACTGGTCAAAATAGGTCAGTTTGAGAAGAAAATTTAAGAACTAGAATTATCTAGAGTGATGGTTCTCAGCCTTGCCTGGATATTAGAATTATCTGGGACACTCTTAATTAGTCCTGCATGTGGTCAGGTTGTTCAGATGCTTAAATCAGATTCCCTGGGGCTAGAAATATCAGAAAGGGAATGTAAATCTTTCAAAATCACACCCCCAAAATAAAATACTTAGGAATAAACCTGATCAAGGAGGTGAAAGACTTATATGCTGAGAACTATAAAACATTAATAAAGGAAATTGAAGATGATTCAAAGAAATGGAAAGACATCCCATGCTCTTGGGTGGGAAGAATTAATATTGTTTAAATGGCCATACTACCTAAAGCAATATACAGATTTAATGTGATCCCTATCAAATTACCCATGACATTTTTCACAGAACTAGAATAATCCTAAAATTCATATGGAACCATAGAAGACCCAGTATTGGCACAAAAACAGACATATGGATCAATGGAACAGAATAGAGAGCCCAGAAATAAACCCACACACCTACGGTCAATTAATCTTCAGCAAAGGAGGCAAGAATATACAATAGGAAAAAGACAGTCTCTTCAGCAAGTGGTGTTGGGAAAGTTGGACAGCTGCATATAAATCAATGAAGTTAGTTAGAACATGCTCTCTCACCATACACAAGAAAACTCAAAATGGCTTAAGACTTAAACATAAGACATGACATCATAAAACTACTAGAAGAGAGCACAGGCAAAACATTCTCTGACATAAACCATACCAATGTCTTCTTAGGACAGCCTCCCAATGCAATAGAAATAAAAACAAAAAGAAACAAATGGGATCTAATTGAACTTAAAAGCTTTTGCACAGCAAAGGAAACCATAAACAAAAGGAAAAGACAACCTATGGAATGGGAGAAAATATTTGCAAATGATGCAAGAAACAAGGGCTTAATTTCCAAAATATACAAACAACTCAATCAAAAAATGGGCAGAAGACCTAAATAGACATTTCTCTAAAGAAGATGTACAGATGGCCAATAGGCACATGAAAAGATGCTCAACATTGCTAATTATTGGAGAAATGCAAACTGAAACTACAGTGAGGTACTACCTCACACCAGTCAGGATTGCCATCATTAAAAACTCTACAAATAACAAATGTTGGAAAGAGTGTGGGGAAAAGGGAGCCCTCTTACACTGTTGGTGGGAACATAAGTTGGTGCAGCCACTATGGAAAACAGTATGGAAACCTCTTTCTCAGAAAACTAAAAATAGAATTACCATATGATACAGCAATCCCACTCCTGGGCATATATCCAGACAAAATTCTAATTCCAAAAGATACATGCACCCCTTTGTTCACAGCAGCACTATTCATAGTAGCCAAGACAGGGAAACAACCTAAATGTCCATTGACAGAGGAATGGATAAAGAAGATGTGGTACATATATACAGTGGAATACTACTCAGTCACAAAAGAGAATGAAATAATGCCATTTGCAGCAACATAGATGGACCTAGAGATTATCATACTAAGTGAAGTAAGTCAGAAAGACAAATACCATATGCTCTCTCTTATATGTGGAATCTAAAATATGATGCAAATTAACCTATCTATGAAACAGAAACAGACTCATGGACATATAGAACATCCTTGTGGTTGCCAAGGGGGAGGGAGTTGGGGGAGGGATGGAGTGGGAGGTTGGGGTGAGCAGATGTGAGCTTTTATATACAGAATGGATAAACAACAAGGTCCTACTGTATAGCACAGAGAACTATATTCAATATCCTGTGAGAAACCATAATGGAAAAGAATATATGTATATGTAACTGAATCACTTTTCTGTACAGCAAAATTAACACAACACTGTAAATCAACTATACCTCAATAAGCAAAATTTTTTAAAAAAATCTCTGGGACTAGGATTCAAATATCAGTCCCCAAGAGGTGTCAGGAAATGCCAGTGTGCCTTCAAAGCTAAAAAGTACTGATCTAAATAAAAATTCTAAAATGGGAAAGCCCTGACTAATGACTTGCCTCTTATACCTTCCGATAGTATTTGAAAACCAAATAAAAGGATGTTATTTCAAACAAGGACAATAAAGATAATGATTTCCCATTTCAACTATTCACCAATTCTACTGTTGATGATTATTTGTGAGTTCAAGGGTCCTGTTATAATGGCCAATGATCTTATCATAAGTTTTCTTTTAGTATAACATGCCGCCCATGAAAATATGGAATATTAACTTTTTACTAGTTAGTACTTACCAAATAAGGTAGGAAGTAAATACTAGGAAAATCATGATAAGAAAACCACCACCTGAAACGCCATAAACCCAGATTTTCACTCGGCCATCTGTTTAAAATAGAAAATAACAAGCTTAGCAACAAAAGCTTTATTTCTTATCTAAATTAGTGTATTATTTATTTCTCAGCTGAATTCTGAGATTTGCGTAAGTCAGAAGCATAGGTGGAAATACCCACATGTGACAGCTATCAAATGTCAAAAAAAAAGGTGAAAGTATAAAATGTAAAATAGTCTATCAATCAATCATTTTTTCACAAGGCCAAACAAAGACCAGAAATCAGTACTTCATAAAATCTAACAACTGGCAGGATATTTTGAACTTATTTTCATTTGTATATACTTCTAATACAAAAGTATTGCAAAACATATACATATGTGTACAAGTATATATTATTTTGGACTTGTTGTCTGCTGGAGTTAAAAAATAGAACCAGTCTGATCTATTTTGTGATTTTTTTCCTGCGTGAGGTATACCCTGACTGTATGTATGGTGTGCACGTGTGTGTATAAATTTGAGTTGTTTCTGGAAATCTCATGGTTTTTGCTCTGTTTTACATGAGCACACAGTTAACTAAACTTAGAATTGCACTGATAGTAGCAATGCCTTAGCATCTCAAAGGAACTATGTTCCTTTCTGAAAGATATACACATAAAAGGTTCATTATACTACATGAATGTAATTAACTGTGGGTCCAAAGAACATATCAACATCTTATGCTAAAGACTTTCGTGGGATGAAAAACAAGCAAAATCTATTGTAAACAACACTTGTTTGGAAGAAAATCACAATTACTTTCAATTGTATTATGACGACCTATTTACTTTCAATTGTATTATGACGACCTATTACAATTTTTGCTTACAAGACACTTTCAAGCCTCAATCAGGTTTTAGAATGAGGTTTCAATGTAGTAATGATATATTTCTATGGTCATAAAACTTTTAACAAAGCTTTGATTCTTACCTCTTTGATAACACTAATGATGAAATCCCCTATTCTGAATTTTTTACATTGGCAATAAGAAAAAAAAGTCTTTCCTGAGTGAGAATGCATCTGTCATCTTATTACCCCTAAACCTCATAGAGCTGAAGTATTGGAAGATACAGTGTTTTTCAATCCCTAGTACAGAGGTATGCGGTCCATGACCTTTAAGCCATGTTACTTAAGAAGAATCAATATAGCTTTTTATAACAGCATAATGGATAGGATCAACGTTCAAACTATTAAAAAAAAGATAATGTAGTGAAAAGTCAGTCTTCCTGCCACCCTCTCTGAGCTTCCTACCCAGCCACTACCACGGTAACCAATTTGGTTGCGAACCATCTTATAGTTTTCTCTGCACATGCAAGCAAATGAGTACAAACACAAAATATCTGCACTTTTTAAAAAAGACACAAATGGTGTGTATCACTCACTTTGGTACTTTTCTACGTCACAATATATATTGGAAATATTTCCATGCTAGTTCATAAAGACAGGACTATCTCATTCTTTTTGATACCTCTGTGAGACATATTGCACAGTTGTATCTATTTTTGTTTTTCTATTTTTGTTTTTCTGTTATTCTACTTATAGACATTTAGGTTATTTCCACTCATTTGCTATGTAATAAGCAGTCATATAATGAATATCATTTACATACTTCTCTTAGTATACATATGTATATTTGTATGATGAATTCCTAGGAGGAAAATTTTAGGCCAAAATCTATGATAGATTTTTGCCCAATTGCCCTCCTGAGAGGCTGCTCAAGTTTACAATCTCATCATGAGAACCTAATGAAAGTTATTAACTCTCCCCAGACTAAATATATATTTTACATATATACTTACATAAATACATATGTATACAATAGTGTATATATGAATATACATATATGTGTGTATGTGTCTTTGTGTGTGTATCCGTATATATACACACACATATGCACAAACACATATACTCACATACGTGCTATTGATCCTTTAGTGAGACCTCCGAAGGTTAAGGACCTCAAGCGTGGATTTGAAAACTCATTTCCCTGGAACTTCACCCTAATTCTCTTCCTGAAATAGGGTCTACGAGCAGTAGGTGAACCTGGCTACATTTCATATCACGCTTCCCTCAAACTTAAGTCTATTGCTATAAATTAGCTAAATGTCACTAAACGTCACAAAATGAATAAGATATTCTTGAATACCTATGGCATGCCCGGACATACACGGGAATCAAAACTTGAGTTAAGATATTGTGGTCATCCTTAAAAGTTAGTTAAGGAGTGTACATCTTGTTTCTTCCTCTAGATGTAGCGTCCTTTGTGCCTGGGCTCTGGTTTTGGTTCATTTAAGCATGTCATCAAGGCACTTTGGTATGGCCAACGCCTAGGGTCTGGGAGGAAAGTTCCCAAGGTATATTTTGGCTGAGCTTTGTGTGTCTCTTCCCTCTCAATGCTCCCTTCCCTCAGTCATTCACAGCATTTTGTTTTCTAGAAGAGGTACGTACAGTAGGCACACAGAATTTTGCTTTCATTTTCTGCCCACTTCACAGAGTGGGAAGTAGAGACCAGTGCTTTGTAAAGACCTTATTGGCCTGCCTTTCAAATCTTCCTGTCACTTACTGGTGGTGTGTCCTTCGTCAAATTAGTTTGCCAATTTCAGCCTCCTAATCACTAAAATAGGGATAATGGCATCTCATTATGTGCAAGAACGTAACGAGTCATGCACCACAACCAGCATGGAACCACGGGGTACAGAGAAAGCATCTAAAAAATGTTCATTCTTGTCCTTAATACCCACTAATTTTTGAGTCCTGCAGGGCTGACAATGTGCTAATACTCATGACAATCATGCAGGGCAGGTGCCTCTAGATCGATTCGTAGATGAGGAAACAGTTCCGGAGAGGTGAAGAAATTACAGTCAGTCACAAAATAGTTACCTTCTGAGCTATGATGCCAGTAAGGGCTGTTGGCCTCTGAAATTGATGCTCTTTACTATTTCACTGGTGTTTCTCATACCAGATAGGGTCCCTGGACATTTCCCTAGGTACCTGCATGTTCCTGAGAATCTATTCCAATTTTTGCTTTAAATTTCAATTATATACACAAATTCACAGTTATAAAAATAAAGTCTTTGGCAGACATAATTTACAATTCTAATATTTTTAAAGATTAATAAATATTTTGGTTCCTTAACTCAGTGTCTCTTAAACTGAGATTGACAGACTCATCTTCAACCACCCCATGAGAACATTTTACACCACACAACACTCAAAGTTGAGAAACCTTGAACTAGACCATGTTGCTTTTTTCCTTCTCTCCTCTTTTCCTCTTCCCTCCGTTCTTTCCATCATGAGCAGTGGTCACAATATGAACCCCAATCCCCCATGAAAGAATTTACATTTCTGACTCATAACCGATATGTACCTGGATCAAGGGGTTGAAGAGACCATCCTTTAAAAATATCATGTATTTTTGAATTCACAGGTCTGTTTTTCCCAGCGAGATTTTTCACATCAGCTTTTTTGTCCTCTGAGCCAGGTACTTTCATGCAGTAATCCAGGAAACCATTGGATCTCATGATCTCTGTATAGCCCTTCTCACAGCCACAGACTCCACCCTATAGCAGAAAAAAATGTTTACGGTTACACAGTGAGTTGTGTAGATGAAAAAAGAACGCTTTAACTGCTGGAGGCACTTAACATTCGCATGGTATGTCATGGCAATTTAGGGTTTTCCAGCACCAGACTTGCCAAAGAGATGAAAATTCAATAAATAGTTCATCTTTTGGAATTCCAAAGTCAACCCTTAAATAAACCATCAGTTCTTTCTAGTGGTTTATAATTCTTATACCTTTCAAATATGAAATCACAATTCTTTGTCAATAGTGGGCATTAACTATAACCTTTTCTCTCTTACAGAGATGTTTAAAGCATCTAATTAAAAATTAGCCTCAACTCTTCCCCCAGCTGTTTCAGATTCCTGCCCACTCACTCCAACCTGCCCTTGACACTGAGAAGCAAAGCAACAGGAATTATGTACATATCTTCTTTGAGGTTTGTGCTCTTTGAGGTCTATTTCTGCCTCTATCACTTTCTGCCATTGATCACTAACTAGTCTGAACTGCCTCTCCACTCAAAGGCTTAGTTCTTCACTCAGAGGAGACAGGCCAAGACTGTGGAGAAAAAAAGACTTCACCAAAGGCACATGTCCAAGAGAGGGAGGAGAGAGAGAGAGAGAGAGAGATTGATATCTTGTAGTAATCCGAGTGTCACATCACATCATCACATTCATCACATCATCACATTCCTAGTTGGCATCATGACAATATGACCTTCATACTTGTCTGTGGATTCCTGGTAATTTTCATGTACAATAAACCTCTCCAAGAAACTGATTATGATAAAGTATAACAGACAAGGATTTCTATCTGTCTCTGGAAGTAAAACTGAAAATAACTGCTCTTCCTTCCTTCAGAAAACATAAAAGCGATAGAAAAGAATAGAAAATAAGCATAAGATTATGAATCTCTCTAACTCTGCTATTAGGGCTCCTCACATAAAACTATATCTGGAATTTTCTGAACAGCCTTACATAGCCACTCACATAAGTAAGTCCTTATGCATCAGCCAGATTTACTTAGGTCATCGACTGTTGACTTGAACACATGATTTTGAGGAGCAACAGATACTAAAACTAAAAATAGGGTACCACAATCTTCCACAAAAAGTAAAAGTCAGAGACTTCCCTGGTGGCGCAGTGGTTAAGAATCCGCCTGCCAATGCAGGGAACACGGGTCCGAGCCCTGGTCCAGGAAGATCCCACATGCTGCGGAGCAACTAAGCCGGTGTGCCACAAGTACTGAGCCCGTGCACTGCAACTACTGAAGCCCACGCGCCTAGAGCCCGTGCTCCGCAACCAGAGAAGCCACCGTAATGAGAAGCCCACGCACTGCAATGAAGAGTAGCCCCCGCTCGCTGCAACTAGAGAAAGCCCGCGTGCAGCAATGAAGACCCAACACAGCCATACATACATACATACATACATAAACTTATTTTTAAAAAAGTAAAAGTCAGAAAAGCATATAATTAATAAATGCCTACAGTTTAGGTAGCACTCGTATAATAATGCCAATTATTATAGTATTTGCAGTGGTTTTAATTGAAGACATTATTCAGTGTTCAATGGGGAGAACTAATTAAGAAAAATTGGTATATGCTCAGCTATGAAAGCCATCTTTTCAAGATGGATCTCTATTTAGTCTGAGTGAAAAGTTGTAACCAGTCACATATGCCAAAGGTTCAAGGGAAATGGTAATTTATGTTTTATTAAAGAGGGTATCCAGAGAGTTGGTGGAAAGCCACAACTTCTATTTAGCAACAGCCTTAGCCCATGAAGTTGCTGCTGAAATCTTTTTTTCCGAACTGGAAGCTTAATCACTCACTCGCTTTTCTGTGGTAAAGAATTAACCTAACTTGAAGTAGAAGAGCCATATTAACCGGATGGAGCATTTGAATCTTTTTTTTTTTTTTTTTTTTTTTTGCGGTACGCGGGCCCCTCACTGTTGTGGCCTCTCCCGTTGCGGAGCACAGGCTCCGGACACGAACCCGTGTCCCCTGCATCGGCAGGCGGACTCTCAACCACTGCGCCACCAGGGAAGCCCCATTTGAATCATTTTTTGGAAAGAACACACTATAAGAAGAAACTTGTTTCTTTGAAAGACAGGGCACACCTTTCTTCTATGCGCACTGCACACAATGAGTGCCACTGTTGACAATACATGGCACATTTTGCATTAATTCCTGAGCAGTGGTTGATGGGATTTAAGGCAGAAAAAGGGGAAGAAAAATTTCTGCTTTAAAAAAATATATACACACACATATAATTATTACCCATAAACACATATTCAACTTATTTAAAATCAACTAAAATTTATAGAGTACAGTAATCATAGTGTAACCAATTTTAATACATAATGTTTAGCAAATATGAACATGACCTTTTTAATATCTTTCAAAATAGTTTAGGTATATGAAAGGCTAAGAATGGAGGAAATAAATCAACTGAGAGCACGTTGATAAACAGAGGATAAACAGAGCTAACATAGATTAGATATCTGAAAGACGGGGTCGGCTATAGATGGATTTAGAGAAAAAAAAGACTGCTTTCTTGAACACATGCCCTGGAAAGAAATTCTTAATAGCTGTGATTACTCCTGCAAATGCCTCTCTGTGGTATTGTGGGCCCCTGGAATTGCTACTTGGGCTGGAGGAGAATGGAAAACATCAGACAGCATACATATAACACGGCGATTACAATCCTTGTCCAAGCCTCCAGCACATGACTCACCTGTGTACAGTAGGAGAAAGGTTTTCTGCAGGCCGGGTTACACCGCCGAATAGCAGCAGGGCGTGCCTGAGGGGAACAGCCTCCTACAAAGGAAATCCCACCATCATTTACAGATTTTTCTATGATGAATACTCATTTCCTTTCCTCTCTGGCACTGGCTACCTTGTAACAGTATTATCTTTAAAAAAATCTGTTTGCTGACAGTGTGGCCCGGTTTTATATGATTGATTACAATACTCCAGGAAGGGCTGTTTGAGATGGGAAACTCTGCTAACAGAAGCTGTTTACAGTAGAGATTTTATACCTGTGCATTGGCAGTGTGATTCTATCATATGGCCATGCTTGAGGGCAAAGCCTGTGAGTGTCAGGACCAGTAAAAGAATTGATGAAATCTCAAGTGAAGTTCAGGAGCAGAAAATATATATGCGTGAAGATCTTTCTACATATGTTTTTTCCATCTCCCGCATACCCCAACTAGGCACTAGACCAATTCCCAATAACCAAAAGGTAAAAGAATGCCACTAATCAATTCATGGGACCACAATATCAAACATTTTGGTAACATTTTAAATGTATTTCAACCAGAATACACACACACACAGTCACATACATACTCCCACACCTATTTTTAACAGCAAATGTATACACTCCAGGAGGGATAAACATAGATCTGACATAGTACTTGCAGGTCCTTATTAAATATTTTTGAGTAAATGGATGGAATAATGTCTCAATAATCTGAAAATCACTTAATATCAGTCATGCCTTCCTGGATTCAAGGTACTAAGCAAAGGAGTTGGCATATTGCTCAAGGTCAATATTTAAACTATATTTATATACTACTGGTTGCATTTATAGATTCTAGCCTCTGCATTACTATAATTGTCAAACAATTATAGTTTATGATTTTGTAACTAGCGAAAAGCTTTGGGCTTAAAGCTGTGTAGGGAATAGATCTACATTTACCCTAAGAATGAAACAGCTAAACTCTCACTGTTACTTGAAAAAATAAAACAAACAATCCTCACAGGAAAAACGAAACAAAACAAAACAAAACACCACCAGGATCCGGAATGAGCAGGTAGGTGTGAAATCGATCATGTGGGTGTTAGTGCTGCCAACACAGCCCCGTTGCTGCCAACAGAGTTTGGAGGGGGTGTTTTGCACTCAAACCAGGGATCTCCACCATGCGGTGTGTGAACCCCATGGGGAGAGGATCTCCTGGGAGTCGGGAAGAACATTAGAATTTGTACAGTTTATCTAACATTTTAAATTTTAAGAATGAGATTAAGCTCTAATAATACTTAGCAGGTGACACTGGTAGCCTGAACTCACTCATCAGATGGCCCCGTGAGGTACACTGGGCACAGGGTAGTCCATACAGAGAATTTGATAGTGGAACCCTTACCAGTCCGTTAACTCTCAGCATATTGCAGCGTGTGATGCTTTCTGTGTTCCTGGTTAGGTAGATTTACAGTATATTAAGTTTTAACAGTAACTTACATAATGGACGAGCAGCTTAAAATAAATTATTGTATGGAAAAACTGTGGATTAAAGGGACAACCACTAATGCAAAAACAGGTAAACTAGAAAAAGGTGAAGCTAACTATCTTTCTATTCCAATAGAAAAATCAAAATTCTCCTATTCTGATGAGCTCTTAGTCAGCCACAGTACTAAGTAAAAAGAATGACAATTTAATTTTCTTTGATAAGAAGGCATAAAAAAAAAGCCCTTTAAAATGATTGAGAAGACCATTTGTAGAATCAAATTGCATTCACTGTCATAAATGAAGACACCTTCCCTCAATCTATAGTCAGATATTAAATAATCATGACTAACACATTGGCTAAAAAATGAAGCTTTCAGTACATGAACATAAGCATCTATAATTTACAGCAAAATGTTTTTTTACATCATTAGTATATTTTAATTTTTATTATATCCTTATCAACCCTTTTAATTTCACTTTCTTTACATGTTTCATATCATGATACATTAGCATTGTAGTGAAGGATTTTAGAATATGTTGAGATCTGTTCTCAAATACTTTTTACTGAAAAGGTACATCTTTAAAAATTTTAGAGACCATTGTTTTAAACTAACGTCTGTCTCTTTCAGTCTTTGTCTCAGATCATGATATTTAAGGAAATTTTATTGTGTTTCAGCTTATTTCTTTAAGTTGTCTTATATATGGGACTTCAAATAGAAGTGTTTGCTTTCTAAGATGCAAAGGTCTAATGGCAACTTGTCGTGAAGCTCATCTAAGGCCACTGCCTAGTCTTCCCTTGCTTATAATTTGTATGCTAATTCTTCTCACCACCAGCAACACTCAGAGAGCTTTTTGAAGCGCCCGCATGAATCTTAGGCAGGAATACCTGTGACGTTAATGCCATCTGAACGTTGGCACCATACAGTTCGTTCATTATTGTTCCAAAGACTTGCTTTCCATGTGTAGTGATAACATTTACCTCCTGCAAGTAAATATGATAACAGCGGTTCTATTATACCTCACATCAAAGCAGAATAAGCATTGATCAATCAAGGCTAAGAGTTGAAAAGTGCTCTTGGTACCTGTACAAGGGCGTGTTTCTACAACCTGCTGGGGGCAACTGTCTTGGTTCTCAAAAGACTGAATTATAAATGTCCTTGACCTAGACTGGCGACCCATAGTCTCGAAGCTTCTTCCATCGATGCAGGTCAGTTCACACGTGCTCCACTCTGACCATTCCGTTAAATGGCAGTCTCCTGGAGGATTGCGTAGCACAGAGCAGAGGAAAGGACGTGAAAACTGGCCCTTAACACCATTTACACGCACAGGTTCACAGTGAGATTTGTGTGGTGGTGCAGTGATGGGGTGGGTTCCAGAAACTATGCATTCCACACTGATAAATTTTCTAATTAGAAGATACTAAGAATGAGGAAGTAATTTATGGTTTAATCTAGTTGAGCAAAAGAGCACCAGACACTAGACTGCCATTGTTTTGCTTCCAATCATGGCAGTTTTATCTAGAGAACACTGTGACTACTAGTGATAATAAAATTTTTAAAAGGAAGTGTAAAGATTACATCAACTCAGTTTTTAAAGAGCAGCATAACATCATAAAATAGATGTTCACAGGAATCATATAAAGGGAATAAGTCAGTTACTGAAGTGGAATATCTTTGAACTTAAAGAATGTTTAATTTAATCTAAACATACACACATTTATGTGTATACATATATGTCCATACGTAGGTATGTGTTTTTACACACATATATGTTACATGCCATGTTATAAGGATATATAAGGATATATTAAGCCACCTTAAACTCATGTCATATAAGCTAAGCTGTGTTTTTAGGATTAAAATAAACTCGTAAATCTTCTATAACTAATAATGACCTTCACGATTACATAGAACTTGCCTGTCGAACAGAGTGTTTCTGTGCACTTATAGCCTTACTTGTCCCCACCATGTCATCACCCAGGGGGTCATCCACTCATGGATTCCATCAATATTTTTTGAGCGCTGGCCAGTGTGCTAGGTGCTGTCAGGTCAGGTATTATTAACACATTTTCTAGACGGAGCAACCATTGCTAAAGGGACCAGACTGTATGTCCCAGGTAAAACACCAGTGAAGTGATACTGACAAGATTCTAACTTAGCTCTTAAATTTCCAAGTCCAGTGCTTTTCCCGCCCCCCTCTGGCCTACTTTGCCTCTGTTGAAGCTGTTAGGTATATTCCAAAGTGAAAACCACAATGACAAATGAATTAAAGTTAGTTAAAAACTTCAACTTGGATGAGAGAGAACTCGGGAAATTAATAGAAAAGAAATAAATAAAAAGGTCACCATGGAAGGCATTCCCGATCATTTAAAATTGCCTACCTGGACAAGGCACAGAACATGGCTGCTTCAGGATGCTGTCTTGAAAGGGCATCTCTCCACACAGTGCATTGTCTACAGGTACAGTCCAGTGAGACATTGAACCATTGTGGACCACACAGGAGAGGCTGCGGATCTGGACTCCTTCCCCACAGTCTCCACCCTGTCAGAGGAAAGGATGCTGTCAGCATTACCCAAATTATGGCTCCTGCCATCTCTTGCTCAAAAAAACCCTAGCTGCATATTTGGCAGCTTCCTTCTCTTGAGAATTATCTTTCAATTGTTGACAATAAGGCATCCCTGAGCAATTCTGCTAGAGCTGATAGAGCAACTAAAGTACAAATGCAAATCTATGCCTTGGGATTTATGCACTCAGAATATGACGATTCATTTTGGAACTCAGCCAGGATTGACTGAAAAAGAAAAACAATACCTAATTTGTCTAGGTGTATGTGATAAAGTGGCCTAATCCATAATCACTCCCCCAAGAGAGCATGTACAGCCACAGAGTGTACATTTCTCTTTTTCTTTGCTTGTTTTTCTTTTGTAGGGAATTCAGTACTTTCTCACATGGATTAGGTTTGGGTTTCCAGTAAAACGCTGATTTTCTCTATTGCCACGAGAAGTTGTTTTCCCAGAATGCCTTCTGTGCTGAATACTATTCTTTGAAGATATTTCATACAAGTCCCACTTATATTATTCTTGGTGATTAGAAAAAAAATTGTGCAGTGTCTCACAGAAACAGAAGCTTAGAATTGGAAGGCACTTAGTGGTTATCTAGCGCAACCATCTTCCTGATGAAAGATTTCCTACCGTAACATTTTTAGCAGATAGATACTCATGAGATGAGTATTATCTCCTCAGTTTTAGTCAGGTGCTCATACTTCAAAAAAAGTCCACTGGCTATTTGGATAACTGTAGAGGGGTAGCTCTGTTTTTGCATAAATGCCTTAGAAAACAGAGCCTAAGACAAAGCTTCTATATTAAGAGGGTGAAATCCCGGGATAGCAAGAGTGAGGGTGAAAGAGCCACCGCAGGTACGGAGGAAAAGGAAATATAAGGGAGTGTGTTGTCAACTGGCCTAAACTTCCGAGCAAACACAGCTGGTTTCTTGGTCAATCACAACATCTTCTAGACAGGCTGTGGGACCATCCATGAGGTGGGGAGGGAGGAAAAAGGGAGAGGCATTACATGCCAGCTCCTCCTTGGATCCAGTCCTCATTGATCAACCTTCACCCCATGGAGTATTAACTCCTCTGTACTTCCAAGGTATGTTACTCAGCTCCCACTAAGTCCAGAAATTGGTGGAAGAGCTAGAGCTTTCATGACTACTACTGGTATGGATGGAGAGAGAGAGAGAGAGAGAGAAGGAGAGAGAGAGAGAGAGAGAGAGAAGGAGAGAGAGAGAGAGAGAAGGAGAGAGAGGATGACCCTCTGCACGGGCTCTGTTGCTGCAGATAAGGATGCTCCATGTTACAAGTCATTATTAGGTGACAGTCAGACAACTGGGCTCTGTACTGGGAAACTGAGTTTCAGCTCCTTCTTATCTCCCACCCCCCTCCCACCCCAACAGAACCCAGAAACTGCATTGCTAGGCCTGGGAGCTTCTGTGGCCGTGGCAGCAAGCAGGAGTGAAGAGGGACAGGGTGGGCGGTGAAAGCAGCCATGACAGTGCTTCTGGGCATGCAGCAGGTGACCCAGGGGTTGATGGGCCTGCTGAGCGCCAGCCAGGTCAAGGCACTGCGGCAGCGGCTGCTGAGCATCAAGGGCAGGTTGTGGAGGGACTGCCGGATGTGCAGGATGGTACAGAGTGGCTGCCGAGAAAAATTCTTTACAGAAGGAAGTTCGGATTCAAAGCCATACTGGCAGGAAGGAAAAGGTGAGACTCGGAGGAGACTTTTCCTCTCCTCCTCCTGAGTTGTAGCAAAGTAGGGCCTGCTGAAACTGAGTAGACACACAAATGGGAACCACCGCCTCCTTTTCTAGAGCCATCTTAGCAAGAATTATGATTTGTTTATCTAACAATGGCAAGCCCCACACTGGATATATCAATACCTCACAACTGCTCTAATCATCTCTACGGTCATTGGGAAATTGTTTAAAAAATGCACCTAATTTTGAACCTAAGTGTACTTTTTTTTGGAGAAGTAGAAGTTCAACACCAATTCACAGTATATTCATTCAAACCAAATGTTCTGGTAAATGTTCGCTCCCTCAAGTGGAAAATACTTAGTGTAAGTTAAATATCTGTTTGGGGGAGGATTGTCTCTATCACTTATTATTCCAGATGATGGATCCAAGGCAGAATTGTCGAAGGTGTATGTTTCGCCATAGAGTGTCAGAGTTCGTGAATTTGGAGTCTAAAGATACAGCAGCATGTCTGAAATTTGAAGTTACTGCTCTCTGGATCCTCAGGTAACAGGAGACGCAATTGATCAGAGCTTTGTTTGACATTCCAGGAGATGGAGTGTACAGAAATGACAGGAAACAAGTCTACATCAGGGATCACTTTAAAAACCAAGACAAACAATAATATGCTCCTAGTATGTATCCATGATTAACCTTAATCTCATACCTTGACGACAACAGCTACTGTATGAAGAGAAATCAGCATCAGCATGATAGCTTCATTCATAAAGCAAGCATTCATTCAGTCTCACTCACGAGACTTCACACACTAGGGCTTGAAAACAGAGCCAGGTTTCTTAGAGCCAGACGGCCAACAGCAAGGATTCCGTCACTGACTCTCTCCTGTCCAGATCATTAAGGGGCCTTCTGTATACTCTGAATCGGCATCACCAGATGTGCAGCAGCAGATGGTACTAATAATCATAATCAGAGCTGTAATCAAACCTGTAACAACAACCTCAATTTATTGAGCTCTGAATTTATGTCGGGTACTGTGCTAAGCACTACATATGAATTTGTCTATCCCTACCAAAACCCCCTAGCAAAACAGCTACTCTTGCTACCCGCCATGACATACATAAGAAAACAGAGGTTTGGAGAGTTTGAAAACTTGACAAAAACTGCAGGGTGAGGAACTGGAAAACATCTTGACCAAAATGAGGCCTGCTGGACTCCAGAGTCTGAGCTCCTAAACAGGTTTTGCAGCATACGTGTGGATGCGTGTGATCAGCTGGGGAACTTGGAAAGAGTTAGGAAACCCTGAAAAAAAGTGAAGCCTGAGGATAAACATTTCCATTTGCAAATCCCTTTCCACATAAGATGGAGGCAGAATTGGCATATCCACTGAGCCCTGTGCAAGCTCCTCTTATTAGGGTTTGGTACATTTGATGGCAATCAGCCACTTCAACATCTCTACCACCTCCAGTGAATGAGCTTTCAACCTGCATTTGGCAGGTCAGGATATTACAGAACAAGGAGAAGCAGGACAGCTGTGAGAGAAGTGTGCTTCCTTTGTGTGTGGAGGCCCACGTGTATTTTAATCAGTAATTCCCAAAACTCAGCTTACATAAATGTTTAAGAGAAGGCAACCCACTGAAAAGATCCTGTGTTATTTATCTCACAAAGCATTCACAAGTAGGCTTTGAAGAGCGGGAGTACAGTTCAAACTCAGGAAAAACTCAACTCAGATATCATCAAGATTCACTTTCTCTTTTGCCTCTGCTTTTTTGTGTCACCTTCTTTGTTCTTCTTGCTTCTAAGTGACTAACTTTACCTACAAGGTGGGAAAATGTGGCAGCGAAGAGTTCCTGAATATAGTATCTTTGAACAGCTTCAATTCCATTCCAAATTCTTGGGGAGGAATGCTGATTGGCCTCCTTTGGGTAAGGTGCCCACACAGGAATAATTACTAGAGACTTGTTTTTTGAGAGCTTTGCCTGGATTGAGTCCAGCTCCAGTTGCCTCCGGACTGGAAGTGTCAGTGAGGGAATAACCTCATCTAGAAATCTGAGACACTTCTCAGACTTCTAGATACACCTGCTCTCATGGTCTCCAGGGCCTCCGTGCCCGGGTATCTCTAATAGATGCCACAACGCCCCCTCTCTATCCCCACCAGCACTGCTACAGAGAATGTTCACAACACACCACTCTGGCCCCTGTGGTTCTGGCTAAAGCTCAATACGTGACAGCAGAATGAAACACTACATTTGACATTTCCCCTTAATGTTCCTATGGGACAAATTGGCAGACATGTCTATTAAAAAAAAAAAAGGCTCCTGATACCTGAGAAGGGAAAGTACAGAAGAACATGTGAGGTATAGTAGCAGTTGTATGGCTGGTAAGACATGGAGTTAATTGTAATTCCAAGCAGCACTTAAAAAATTGCTGAAGGTTTAGGAAAGAGGGTTTTCGACTAAGTAGACAAAGTATTCATATTTAAAGCTATTAGGTTACTATTTAATTAATTAGCATGGTTACCTTATTTTCTGTAACAAGGAGACTGAACAAATGTACCACGCATTTTTGTTCCTCTGGGACTTATTAAAATACATGGGCATTTAACTTCTGCAAGATAATAATGCTGCATGACAATGTCATCCTGACAGGAACACTAAACATCTCCATGAGAATACTCTGTAGATTTCTTAATGCATAATCAAAATTATTGTTACCTAATTAAAATCTGCTTTGGAATATGAACTGAAGGATAAACCAGTAAAATAAGTAAATAAAGAAAATCAGCGTGCTTTTTCTTATACGAGAAGCCAGAGAGAAAATGCCATAGAGGATCTTTGCTGACCCAGCAAAAGTTCTGGGTATGTGATATATTATGATGTTACTAGGCACTTATATTTCAGGTCAATAAAAAGCAATCATTGAGGAAAATGTAGTAACCTTGGTTCGTGTAATACTGTTAAAATATAACTTTCACACACTTTTGTTTTTCTGCCCACATGCAAGATTTTGTCTAAGCCTAAAAGTGCTTTTTTAAGAAATACAGTCTACAGCAAGCTGTGCACTTCCATAGCATCAGGGTTTTGCCTAATTGCGTAATGCTTTGATATTTCCAACGAGCCAAGAAGATAGAGAATTTTTGAGGATGCCAAAGAGATCGGAAGTCCCCTGACCCAGCTTATTATAAATAGTGCCTAATGAACGGCTATTTATTTTCCTAGCAATATCACTCTGTGTGAGGTTAAGTCATTTGGTTCTTTTTTCCATGTTCTCCATTGCATAAAAATACACCGTGCCAGGCCCCTGGTATTGTGAAATTTGTTCCATCAGCACATAGGTTTGACGAGACAAGTGCTTTGGACATACTGAGAAGCATTTCTCTGTCATTCCACGACCTACCTCCAATTTACATGCAGACCAGTTGCTGAGGACCCAGCTGTAGCAGGGGGTCACTGGGCAGGTTTTCTGCTGGGTAAGCTCTGTGGGGCATGGCCGTCCTTCTCCTTGGGTTGGCAAAATGATAAATCGAGTCCGGCTCATTCGACCTAAAATGATACGGAAGATGTCAGCTTTTCCCTTAGAGTTTGTCTTGGAAAGGGAATTAAAGGACAGAATGTTGCCTTACATACAAAAGGCTTCATTAAAACACACTGAACTTTGTCATGTCCAGGTTTCAGTTTTTCTGCCATTTTAATTTAGGTTTCTATGGAGACACAAGTTATCTAAGGTCTGCATAATGCTTAAGGATCTGAAATTCTGTCTGTCTTCTACTTTAGCCGGCTTAAGTCCAAACTCTGTATTGTTGCCAAATAGACTGATCCCCATAAACACTGGCTAAATGTTAATTCAGTTAACAAATATTTATTTATTAAGCTTTAAATTAATCCAGGCATCCTGCCTTGTGCTAGGGATATAGTGATGAAAACGCCAGATGTACCCTCTACCTTCACAGACCTTATATTCCATGCTAGGATTACAAATATTAAACAAAAATAGAGTTGTATCTTCTTTGTTAGGTTCTAAATCAGAAAGTAAGGTAAAAATTGCATATAATCCAAATTACCCTAGAAAATTCCCTAGGAAGGTGCCACCCTGAGGTTTCAGTAGTGTCTCTCCATTAATTCAACATGGCCAATTTTCCTAGATTTTAGGAGCAATTTCTTTTTGCACTGAGTACAAGATAAAATTATTGACTTGCGTGAGGAAGCCATGTTGTTTGAAACACATATGTTCAAATGCTGGTACTCCATTTCCTAATGAAAGGAAATTGGTTAATAAGAATAGCTCAAGAAAGAGTAGGGCTCCCATGTCATCTTATACCCACTCCTAGGCATCAGGTCATAAGCTCATTAAGTGCAAGAGTGGATGGAATTTAAATGTCTTTTTTTCTCTCTCTTGCTCTCTCTTGCACTCCTACTCCCTCTTGTCCTTACTCCTCTTTTACTGATGAGGTATGATGTGCATATAGTTTCATGACTATTAGCTATCTGTGAATTATCTGTGAATCCATGCCCTTCCATTGGTGTTATAAAGTTAATTATGTAATTGTATTTGTGATAAATGTTCAAGGAAAAACAGAAGGTTCTATGAGAACATGTTATGGGGATGCCGCCCAGTCTGGGAAGGAGTCAGTTGAGCAGTTGAGCTTTAAGCAGAAATCTGAAGGAGCAGAACAGGTTTGAGGGCCTGACAGGCCCGTGTGGCTGGACAGAAAGAGCTAGGAAGAGAACAGGTTGAGGGAATACTGTTAAAGCTATTAAAAGTGGGGTCTTTTAGTTGATGTCAAAGATTCTACATTTACCTCTTAAGAGAAATGGAAAGAGAGTAATGACTTCACTTCTGCATAGAATTCACTTGAAAACCTTGGCTAAGAATTCCCAGATGCCCTCAAGTTCAGGGAGAAGTAAGGGTAACTCACACCTTCAGTGAACTAGACCTCTTAGTGGCCACCAGAATATTATCACAGATTTGGTGGTAAACTAATTCTCTCTAAGAAGACCCTTGAGGAAACCTAGGAAGTTCTAATCATTGGATTCTAAACTCCTTGAGGCCTGGGATTCTGTCCGTAACATGGTACTCTATATATATTAAGCACTAATTGAATATTTGTTTAATTCATATTTTCATAAATTGTCTATATGGTATTATCTGGTATCTGAAAATGTGTGATGATATATCACCATAGTTATTTGGCAGATACCATGTGCTAAGCAATTTTCTAAATACTTTAAATATACTGACTCACTGAATAATCATAACAACCCCAGTGGAAAATTCTCTTATTTTTCCATATTATAGATAACATAGGCTTTGCAAATAACAGAATCTACACATTCTGCCTCCTTGGACACTGAGAAGAATATATGCTTTGGACAGATGTTCCTTCCCAGCATCACTCAAATCAAATCATACAGGTTGGGCATCACCTTATTCATATGAAACATTGTCCCTGCTTGATGAACACATTTGGCTCAAGATTTCACATTAATTCTTGTTTAAATACTCTTCAGTTTTATGATAATCTTTATGTTTATTCTCTTGAACTAAGTATCTATTACCCTAATGTCATTATCATTGCACTCTGTTCTCTATCCATCTATGTAAGAATAATGACAATGTAGTATCACCTTTATCACAGCTAAAGAGGTTCTATTTCATTAAAACCAAATAACTTCAAGCTTGTTCTTGAGTTGATGGCATGCATCATGGCCATTACTTTAGGACTATTTTATTTATTTCCATTAAAGTGACAGTTATTTTCTGCTGGACATCAAGGTGGGGGGGAACCTAATGAAGTCAATGGAAAAAAAATGATGCTGTTACTTTTTGAAATAATGAAGTCTTTCTTACAACCACTCATTGAAAGCACATCGATATGATTTCTCTGCCTTTTGCTATCCAAACACCAAGGTACGATTTTCAAACAATGCCAGCTTCTATCAAGAAGCATATAATAATTCTACATTTTGAAGTATACTATCATGTTTAATTGGCTAATATTAAAGTTCGTAAGAAAAATATTGCTAATGAAGGCACGAGAGTATAAAAGGTACCTACTTCACCTCACGTTTCTTTGGGGTACTTGGTATCTTTTAATAAGTTCCTTTTTCTAAGTCAGGGGTATTTGGTTGTATAAATTAAATAATCAGAGAAAGTATCCCTTAAATTAGGCACTTTCCCCACAATTCCTGAAGTTGTAAATATAAAATCTAGCTACGTGGAATACAGATGGTATAGACAAGGAGGCCCACCATTTCCAATGGTCCCTGGAATTCTAAACATCACACTGGATGTAATATTCAACCTTGCACCTCTCTCTCGGCAGTAATTATTCTATTATAAGAGGGACCTCTAACAGCAGGAGACTTAAGGAATTGTTTTGTGATAGTGATTTTTCATGAGAGAGGAAGCAGGGGAGGATGTGGCCAAATGAAAGATATTTAAAATTATGATCTGATATAGAATATAAGAAAAAGAACATTTTTAATTTTATTTTATTTTTTGGCGGTACGCGGGCCTCTCACTGTTGTGGCCTCTCCCGTTGCAGAGCACAGGCTCCGGACGCGCAGGCTCAGCGGCCATGGCTCACGGGCCCAGACGCTCCGCGGCCATGTGGGATCTTCCCGGACCGGGGCACGAACCCGTGTCCCCTGCATCGCCAGGCGGACTCCCAACCACTGCGCCACCAGGGAAGCCCAGAAAAAGAACATTTTAAAATAGCTGATGAACAGCGCAAAGAAACCTGGACTTGGCATCAAAATTCTCTAGTTTGAGGAAACAGTTCTCTCAAATTAACAGCTGGTAAATGATGTGACTGTATGAAAGTACCTTAACTCCTCTGAGCATACATTTCCTCTCCTGTAAAATAAAATTAAGTATACGGAGAGTCATTATCTGAGGATAATTCATGCTGGGGAAAATGCCACTTAAAAATGAATGTATTTCAAATAGGAATTAAATTATTTTTAATAAATAATGAAAAATGTCTAAACGGGACTTTTTCTGCAACTAAAAAGTATGCAAGTGGGTTTATTTTCTCTAATATCAACTACCATGCAGGTAATTGCAACTATGCAGTTATTCTTAGGACAAAGAATAAATCAACCATTGATATTTTTTATATAATTTTATGATGACCCTATGAAAGTTATATTCTATTGTGACTGGCTTTCGCAGTTTGATCAGAGAATCTTTGTTATTTGAGTCACTTTTCATCAATTTTCTCAAGAGCTCCGCTTAATCTTTGGTGTACAGATTGCTCCATTTTGTGCCCCTTTTTTGTGGGTAAACATTCCATTTGCAGCTAGAGATGGACCAACAAATACCTTGATGCAATGACAGGGCATGTGCGTTAATCCAGGAGACTCATTGACTGGGGGACGGCTTTATAAGTGGTCAGTTCAACAGCGAATATTTTGATAGTATGAGGGGTTCTGCTTCCTATAGATCTCACAATTACGCTGATTCAGGTGAAGAATACTGAGATGATGAGGACTCCTTGGACTAATTTCATGTTGTATATGAATTTTAAAACACCATATATGAACTACCTTAACAACATAACTAAAATAGAGTAGGTGCTGGCTAAATCTTAATATTTTTAATCATTTATTTTGACAACTACTATTTCATATCAATTCCTAGACCTGGCCCTGGCACAAACCTGTAATGTGTATATAAAGCATGCTACTTGTATTCTACTGGGCTTTTTAACATTAAATGCACACAGCTACGAAGTCCATAATGAGTTAGCCTGGTCCCACCCAGCCTCTTACACCCTAGCCTACACTCCTTCTCCCCTCAGAGTAAGAGTGAAGGTGGCTGCCATCCACATCCTCATGCTTCCAATCTAAGAATAAGAGAAATTTCTTGGACACTCTCCAGACAACTCTTGTTTGGGTTTATGAATCTATTTGAAACCTCAATTCAATAGTTGATATAGACAATGTGTTTAATGGGTAATACCAATGAGATATAGAAACTGATTCTCTTATTCATCTGCACTTCAGGCTATAAAAGAGAGAAAAGCACTAGCTCCAAAATGTTTCCACTTGAGTAGAGACCCAGATTACAGTAGGTTAAGTTTGCTAGCAATTCTCTCTGAAACTTTTCCTCCCCTCCCTTTAGGAATATTGGGAACTCATTATAAGCAACAGTGATACTAGGCCTACTGTTAAATTAGCAATAATTTCTGGCATTGAAGGAAAAAGGATTGCGTGGTAAGACTTCCAGAAGAAAATAGATAGCGGGGCACACTAGTTGTAACACACACACACACACACACACACACACACACACACCCCAAAGAAAGGCCAATACAATACTGCTATCTGCATACAGGTTTAAAGCATATTGGACCAGATCACACTCCCATTGAACTCAGCAGCAGTCAGGCTTCACTCTGAGGCTCCACTGACAAAGGGGATGTGGGAAATTTTAAGCCGTAAAAAAAAAACCCTCAAAACTCGTTACGTATTTGTCAATGTATACATTCATAAAAAAGAGATGGAGTCAAACACAATGGTTCTCTGTTCTGACCATACTTTCAGATCCAGGGAGCCAGCCACCAACACTGTTACAGTGATAGGCTCTACACAATGGTTCTTCTGTGGCCCTGACAGATGCTCATTGAATTAACTGAAAATCATGGTTTTGATAGCTCTGGACAATTTGAATACGACCCAGGTACGCAATGCAAAGTACGTTTGAATGGGAAATTGGAAAAGGAAATATAAGAATAGAGCAATGAAGAGCATACCTGTTTAATCTTAAATAGTTCATTAAATAAAATATCTGAGCAATTTATATGAACATACCTATAAACTCCAATGTACCGTAGCCATATAAATACGAAGACAGTAGTATATGAAGTCACTTTGAGCTTATAGAATGTTATTTGAATATTACTATTACTGGTTTGCTTCCCACCTGGGAACTATTTTTTTTTAACATGAGTTAAATTTTCAAGGCATGTGCACAACTGTTGGCAGGGAATGGTCTTCCTGAGCTGACATCTGTAAGCGTTGGCCAACCTACACCACAAAGGATGATGTTCAGTATCACTAACCTCAAGGTGATGATGGTCCTTCCTGATATGCACCAAAAAATTAGGTTACTGAATAAAATGTTTCCACTTTTAAGTATTTGCTACTTTAAATTTATTCTTAAGCTTTTGGAGGCTGCTACCTAGTATTAGTCAGTTGAAAATACTAGCAGATTACAAAATAAATGAAAAAAGAAGCAAAGGGATACTAACAACCACCTCGTTAATAGCTGGCCAGGTCAATCTATTAATCAATTTTAATCAGATATGTCTCTGTGGTTAAGGCAATTTATTGTATAATACCTTTTGTCATTATAAAAGTATTCCTCATTATGGAGGGAGGGTCTAAATTAATTGAGTGAATACAATGTTCTAGGATATAGAGACGATAGAGCATATTCTTGCTTAGTACTGTTCCCTTCCTTATCCTGCTTCCTTTGCTTTCTTTCCCCTGAGAGCACCTGTTCTCCCCACCCGCCTCAAATCTATCACTTCAACAAGAATCCCGGTCTCATTTCCTATGTGATAAACCGAAGCCCAGAGAAATTAAATAATTTTTGCAAAGTCACACAGCTAGAAGGATGGGAACAAAAATTGGTCTTACCCCAAAAGCATCTGCTTTCCAACAGATCTCACCTGGTCCAAGTCAGGTATCAGATGCTATGCTGAGGTCATTAGGCCACTTGAACAAGTTTGAGAAGTACACTTAGGTCTCCCCACTGCAATAAATGGGTGACCTGTATTCATACATTTCATATTTTCCTTTAGAAGAAACTACTTACAATTATGGTATTAACACCTTACTCTCTGATAACTCTTTATTTGCTTTTGGGTACTTGTCAGAGTAAATTTCTCAAAGCAGAAGGAAGTTAGATTGTCTATAAAATGCTCAGTTAATTTCATGCAGTCCTTTATGCTGGACATATGTTTTTTACTTCTTTTAACACACATCATCTGGAATTTTTATCCAAGTTTATTTTCTAAGTGCCAAGTTTGTTTTAAATATACAGCCTGGATTGACATGGATTTGGGATCAAGGTTATTTTCTAATATAACAGAGTGGAGAAAAACTACGATCTTGATCTGCAGCCTAAAGATAGATCTTCAGCATATGTTTGGCATTGCTGAAGATGGAAGGTGCAGTAATGATTCTGCATTCAGAGCTACAGTCCATGGGTTTCCCCTATAGAGGGACTCCTTGGCTTGTCTAAAAATGGTTTCAGGCATCCAGACACCTTTCATCCTAGAGAACACTCAAGTTAGGCAAGGCAAAGAGTCCATAAGTTTTTCAGAGTACAATAGATGAGCCCCAGCCATGACCATCTATTTGGGGGTGGGGTTAGCGAAGTAAGGAAGTAACAAGACCACAGTTTTAGAGGTCATGATAGACCATGGTATCACGGGAGTGAGATAGGTCTTTTAAAGGCAGAAGATTAGGCACCATTGCCTTTGCTTGGAGACAGAGCTCCAGATTTCTCTGTGACAGTGCGTATGCATTCTAGCTGCTTATTTTCAGTTCTATTCCCAACAATCACATTTCAGACCCATTAAGAGGTATCAAAACTTGACAGACCACTGTAAGTATACAGCAGAAATACCCCCAATGAGGCTCTCTCCGTGGGATGCAAGAATGCAAAGTCACAGAGAGTGATTTTAGCAATCCTGGAGCTATTCTAGCTGTCTCACACACACATTCCCTATCTGGAAGACTGGCTCCCTGCAGCTATATTCCAATTAGATGGAAGAGATAATAATATGCAACACTGCTAATTATGAGACAGGTATACATTTAGGAGGCTTAAAATTCAGAGAGACTTAAAGCCCTCACTGCCCTTTGTGTTCCAATCTGAGATCCATTTCCTCTGCTTATTCTTAAATACACCTATAAATTATGAGAATTTTTATAAAGTGACATAGCACCCAACCCAGGACCAAGTACGTAACATGAACATTTACGTATACCGTGTCAGATGTAAAGGGGCACAGTGGAAAAAATGGGGCTTAGAAGACACCTGAACTTGGGTTCAAGTCTTTCCTCTACAACTGACAAGCTGCGTGACCTTGAGCAGGTTACTTAACTGCCTGCCACCATACCTGTAAAGTTATGCCTATAATTTCATAGTACTCTTGTAAACAGCTAAAATACTCCTGGTATCAATAATTGTGCCTTTGACCAATAGATATTAAAAAGTAATTATCTAATATTTCATCTTTTTACCGATAAAAAATAGTGGAAGTGAATTCTGCAAAGGCTGGCTCAGTCTTACAACTGGCCATTGGAAAAGCCAGCTTTAAAACTGGATAGTCTTCTCTAGTCTTTCTTTTTTCCCATTCTATTATTTAGCTGCTTGTTCTTTGTCATAGGAACTAATTACTTGATATAGTCAATAAGTTTGAGCTGTTATAACTATTGGACTGTGTGTGATCAAGGATATGACACTGATCGTGTTTTATTCAGACACAAACTGAAGGTTACTGGCTTGCCTTTTAAAATCTTTAAACAAAAAGAAAAAGAAAAAAGCTGGAAAGCACAAACTTGTGCTTTGGAGTTAATACAAAATTATTTTTTTCATTACGGACTAGAGTGGACAGAAAAATCATATGCCATCTGTGAAACACAAGAGGCAGGCTGGATTACATAGTATAGAAAAATATTATAAACTCATACACCCTGAATTAAAAAACATGAAAGAGGAACAAATCATAATCTGGGATTAACAACCTTCTTGGAATGTTATCGCTTAAATAATAATTATGAGTAATTCATGATATGCTAA
The DNA here is from genome assembly GCF_002837175.3 of Physeter macrocephalus. Classification (NCBI taxonomy): domain Eukaryota; kingdom Metazoa; phylum Chordata; class Mammalia; order Artiodactyla; family Physeteridae; genus Physeter; species Physeter macrocephalus. The sequence continues at coordinate 45,072,166 of NC_041215.1, read as the reverse complement.
ATTTAGGGAGGTCTACATTCCACTGAACTGATGAAAATTCAACAAAGATCATGACTAATCCAAATATTAAGCTCTTCTATTACATGCTTTGATCTTTGAAATCTATCTAATAAGATCCCTTAGTGGAAGTCTAGAATCAGTCTCTCTTTAACATGAAATAAATTGGATTCAAGCTGTTCTAACCTTGAAATCTTTAACACAATTAGAAAGTATATGCCAAGCATCAGGTGTACATTAAAGAGACAATCCAGACGCTTGGAAATAAAAAAGAGCTCACTTCAAAGTTTCCCCTCAGATCAATGTAGTTCTGTGGGTTTGATGGGGAAGTGTGGCTATGGGGGGAAGCATCCAGGACACCCAGCTTGCCAGGATTTGCCTGACAGCCCGGTGACTTCCTAAACGGAGACAACGGTGTGCGTTTTGCTCTTGATAAAGAAGTCAGCGGAGAGCCGCAGGTGCTGAAGTCAGACTCCCGTGCAACTTGCTTGCACACTTTCATGTGACTAAATAAACTCTGTCTCCTCTTGTGGTCCCTGCCCTATTGCCGTCACCACTTGGAAAAAAGAAAGCGGCTGGTACAAAAGACAGTTGCGGGCCGTATAGCACAGGGAGATCAGCTCGGTGCTTTGTGACCACCTAGAGGGGTGGGATAGGGAGAGTGGGAGGGAGACGCAAGAGGGAAGAGATATGGGGATATGTGTGTGTGTATAGCTGATTCACTTTATTGTAAAGCGGAGGTTAACACACCATTGTAAAGCAATTATACTCCAATAAAGATGTTTTAAAAAAAAGAATAATAAAAGATGGCAAACTTATATTAAAATAAACTGACTATGGAAAGGCCCTAAATAAATATATTCTGAATTGGAAAAAAAATAAAGTGATTATTGAAAAAAAAAAAAAAAAAAAGACAGCTGTGGGCACACTGTTTTAGAAGAGACAAGGCGGCACAGATGTTTTTCAATGGTAGTTTCCAACCTTTTCGGTCCCAGAGTTTGGTCTCTTTTAAGAAACAAGTTCATCTGTGCCATATATTGCTGCATTTGATTATTTGCTGTTTGTCACTTTTAGCTTGTGCTGCATGAGGATTAAGGCATGATTTAAATGCAGAGTTGTCTCATTTGGAAACAGTACTATCTGCCAGGGGGCTGGTGATCAGAAAAGAGTGGTGCTGGAAGATTGGAGCTGGAAGGCTGGAATATGGAAGTATTGATAGTTGGAGGGCTGGTAGAATAGTATAGAATAGAATAGAATAGAATAGGATAGAATAGGATAGAATAGAACCACAAAGTCTGTCTCAGCAGTGTCCTGATGGTAGCTGCCTAAAAATTCAAGGGCTATGTGTCCTATTCTTTGTACTGTTCATTTTATTTTTTTAAAGATTAAGATTGGGCACAAATATAATTTTAAAATATTCCTTTTTATATTTTTGTTTGTAGGTCCTGATATAGAGCCTTGAATGCAACAGGTAGTCAAAAAATGCCTGTGAGATTGAACCCTGAGAAGCCTAGTAAAGAGAACACCAGTTACAAGAACTACGGCACCTTGTCATTCAATTCTGACATAAATATCACCTCCTCAGTGGCCTCCCTTCCCACATCCCTCACTCCCCTGCAAGACACTTGTTATTCTCCATCACATAACTTGTTTTTTGTTTCAACACAGCACTCATCAGTGTCTGTTACTTTTGTGTACATTCACTTGTTTATTTGCCATCTCCCTGTCTTGTCATCACCATCTAGTTTTCTACTAGAATGATAGTTTTATGAAGTCAGGGGACTTTGTTTCCCTGGGATCTTATCCTTTCTATACATGGTGTATCCTCAGCTCCTGGGAGAATGCCTGGCTCTGGGGAAACTTCCAGTGAGTATTTGTGAAATATATGAGTAAATGTCTCTACAGCCCTGACTTCAAGAATAGAAGTCAAAATAGCAGGATCACCATACAGTTTATTTTCTGCACTGCCACTTTTGACAATGAAAGAGTACACCAGTAGGTGTCAGGATAAGGATAATAGATGTAAACTTTATAAATCCTGGTTCAATAAATAAAGGAAAAATGGAATACATATACATTTAGATTCCTGGAAGGTTTGCCAAATATCAGGATTATGGAATATTTTTTAAAAGGCATTATTACATTTTAATTCAGGAGATCAAGGCATCTAAAGGTCAAGAAAGGATTCTCAAGAACTTATCCTAGCAGACCCTTAGAAGCTAGCTAGAGGTGATTTTAACTAGTGCTATATTTATGTGCCAATGGAAACTATCAAATGACTTCCAAGTGCTTTACACAATTCGATTTCGGCACGTAGTTAACATCCCTTCCTTAGTCCTTCTGTGCCTTAGGTCACACAATGACTTTCCTTAGGAAATTTTCGATCGCTTGTCTTTGTTTATTATTCTAAGGATTAGAAAAAGTGAATTTAAGTTCGAACTCTAATTTCCTAGAAATCTCTGATAGTGGGATTCAGATTTGGAAAGTATTTTTCCTTGTTTGTTTTTGTTTTTCAAGTAGACTAACGAGGTCTCATGAGTCCACAGCACTAACAGAACTGCTTGAAAAATTAAAGTCATATTTTATAGTACTAAATTTACAATTGGGGGTCCTAGTTTCAAAGGTAGTGTATTAGCATAACATGGAGATCTGTGACGTTTCACTGACTTTGTACAGTGGCAGAATTAGGATATTTGGGGCAAAAATAATGACAAACAGATCTTCTGTCTCCTTGCATTGAACACATTCTTGAGTAATGATACTCAAGACTTGTGAGTTTAATTAGAGAGAGAGGAAAATAGCCACTGGCAGGGGTTGGCTGCCTTTGGGCTTACGATCCAGTCTGCAAGCTTTTCCCCTTCAAACTTTCCCCTATAGTCCAGAGCCACCTGGGCAGTGACAAATGTTAACTGAGATTTCCCCCCATGTGCCAGGTACTGTGCTTCATGGGAATTAGAGGGCTTCACCCATGAAGAACCCAAACAAGGTCATTGATTCCTTAGACAGACAGATATTAAAATTGATTCAGGGACTTCCCTGGTGGTCCAGTGGGTAAGACTCCACACTCCCAACCCCTGGTTGGGGAACTAGATACCACAGGCATGCCGCAACAAAGATCCCGTGTGCCCCAACTATGACCCGGTGCAGACTAAATAAATAAATAAATATTTTTTTTAAGATGCCATCTGAAACATTGTAAATGTTCATTGTAATATATCTATATTGACATGATGACAAAATAAAAATTATTAAAAAAATTGATTCAATTTATACATAATTAAAGTATTAGAAGGTGATAGTGGGGGTGATGGTGAGATATTCCACGGGAGGCAAGGAACCAAGTTGGAAGGAAGCATACACTCAAGATCGTGACTGAAATACACTCTATCACAGCAGAGAGATCCAACATGATAGTGGAGGGTGATGGGGATAGAGAGGCAGGCATGGGGGAGATCCTGCAGGTCCTCGTGGACCATGCTCACAATAAAGGACTTCATCCCTTCTCTACTTTTCCATGCTACCCTTTATGGCTGTTCTCATAGCCGTAGGAGAGTCACACCTCCTAGCAGAGGCCCATGAGGACAAGACTGCAGTGCTTCTGGCTGTGGGATAACCAGGGTAGCTCACGCTGGACAGGGAAGCAACCAGTTATTCACATCACTAATGCAAATAACACCTCTAGTTTAATGAACTCATCTACATGTAATATTACCTATTTGTTTACTGTGTGTTGTTCCTCAACTAGATTGTAAGCACCGTGAGAAAAGGGAAATTGTCTTTTTCCCCCCCTCACTGCTTCATGTCCAACACATTGTACTATGACTGGCACATTAGTATTTGTTTAATGGATAAATGACTCAAGTCAAGAGGAAAACAACTGTTCGGATTTGCATTTTCAAAATATTACTTAGACTGTGATTTTAATGTATGGACTTTGAGTGGGGTAAAAGGATGAGATGTGAGAGTGGACAATGAGAGGAACTGAGTCTATGGGATAATCTTTAAAAGATCCTAGGCAGTCTCTGATAACTCTCTTTACTGCTGGTGTGTAGGAAGGTGGAGATGGAAATTTACACATAATAAACACCCATGCTGTGTCAGGTACTGTGCTAGATGCCTACATATACTTCATAGCATTTAATTCTCAAACCCAAAACAAAGCCTCTAACATGTGCATGAATTCCATTTTAGAGATGAAGAAGCTGAGACTCAGAGTAAGTCATTTGCCTAAAGAGCTGCAATTTGAAACTCGATTTACCCAACTTTAAAGTTGATGCCCAGATGGAAACTATACATGCTGCCAATCAGAATATTTGAGAAACTAATACAGGTCAATCAATCACTGAAATCTTGGTCCTAAGATTTGCCATTTGGTTTCCTGAGGTGCTTTGCAGGCTCTCAATTGTGCAGGAAATGGCATGCTGTTATTTCTGGACATCGTGATTCCCAGATTTTCCTTTTGATTGATGCTCTTTGTGGAAATAAATTTCAACTTCCTTAGCTATGTTTTTCTAAGGCATATCCTGAGTACTGTTGTCAGCTCTGCCCTCGCCAGGATCTTAGAGCTGAGTTCACAGGTGAGCCCCTTTTCCTGCTACATCCTGTGTCTGCTCCTCAGACAATCCCAACTAAGGCAGAGAATTATCAATAGCCCCGGTATGCTCATTTGTGAATAGCTTAGAAATGAGCCCACATCCTAGTTCCAGTGGTCCAGTCACAGAGCTTCTAAAAACCTCCTTCCAAATATCTTTGTTTGGTGATCAGATCCAGGTCTTTTAATCCCTTTCCCCATCAGATTCCATGATTCCTCCAACATGCAATTCTTCTTCCCTTTTCCTCCCCTACTTAATGACTAACCATATAGCAGGATTTTCCCTAGGTCCCTATTCCAAATTTCTGACATTTACCTTGTGATAAACTGTAACTCTTTTTCAGGATGAAAACCCTATCCTAAACCACAGCTCTGTGCTTTCCTGTTATGCTCTCCTTGTTCTCTTTACATGGACACATGTTTTGGTCCCTACTTTAGCCTGATGGCTGGAGTGCCATCTATTGCTGCCATTTGCCTAGGTCCCGAGTATCAGCTGCCTCCTGAATTCCTTGCCATTGTTCATTATTTACCTAGGAACTTATAGTATGAATAGCTATCTGTTCAGCAAAGATTTATACTCCCTTTCCTCCACAGGAACTGTTTCCTCCATAACACTGTTGCTAAGAAGTGACTGGCCATCCAGAAACTACATTTCCTACTCTGCTATCTTGCACTGAGCTGGAGAAGTGGAACCAAATTTTATCCGATGGAATATAGATAGTAGAGATATACACAACTTCCAATCTGGTCCACAGAAACCTCCACAGGACGAGCTGGATATCACCCTCCAGAGAAACTTGATTATGTTTAAGCGGTAGAGCCTCCATCAAGCTATGTCCCTGGTTGACTTCGTGAAGCAGAAACTACCCCTTCCTTTATGTGAGTGAAAAACTAGTCTCTAATCTATGATATGAAGCCACTATGACTGGGCGGGGGTGTTTACTTGATACAGGAACTAACTTTACTTTTAGGATACATCTTCTTCTAAAAGCCACAGAGGCCAACATTTTTTGAATTGGTTGAACTTAGGACCTTTAAAATAAACACCGTCCCACGGGGTCAGCGGCCCCTCTGGGGTCTGCCACTGTTACTAGGCCAGTTCTTCACCCTCTGCCTCATTATAAAGGACTGATACTACTCAGTCATAAAAAAAGAACGAAATAATGCCATTTGCAGCAACGTGGGTGCAACTAGAGATGATCATGCTAAGTGAAGTAAGTCAGACAGAGAAAGACAAATACCATCTGGAATCTAAAATATGGCACAAATGAACCTATCTATGAAACAGAAACAGACTTATGGTTGGTTGCCAAGGGGGAAGGGTGTGAGGGAGGGAAGGACTGGGAGTTTGGGATTAGCAGATGTAAACTAATATAGAGGATGATAAACAACAAGGTCCTACTGTGTAGCACGGGGAACTATAGTCAATATCCTGTGATAAACCATAATGGAAAAGAATATGAAATAAAAAGAACATCTAATGTGTGTATAACTGAGTCACTTTGCTGACAGCAGCGATTGGCACAGTATTGTAAGTCTACTATACTTCAACAACAAAAAGAAACATTAAAAAATAAAAAAGGACTGATAGGAGGCCAGGCTCGTTCCCTCTTCTCCCCTGGGTCAGCCTCATGTGATGTCCAGCTGGCCAGCATGCCTTATCCTGTGTGTCAAGCTATGGCATACGGAGAGATACTTAAAAACTAAATTGTTTTGTGGGAACCAACACAGGGAAGCCACATACCTCCATGGCCACAAGTCTGTGAGCACTCTGTCCAAGCCGTCCACCCCGAGAGCTGACAGTTGACCACACATTCCACCAGGCAGTGAAGGCTCATCCTCTGGGGCTTCTCCAAGTTACGCTGCAGATGGGAAGGAAATATGATTGTACTGGAGAATTCACAGCAACATCAAATCAAATCACTATCCTTTTATGGGATAATAATCTTTATTCTATGAGAATAATCTTTCTATATTTTTGTGGGGAAAAATAACCTGGCTTGTAGAAACTGATGGCAAGCCTAGAAAATGATGGTCCTTACTTCATGAAATAGAAACTTGTCAGCCCAAATTTGTTTTGATAAAATCCTCAACTTTAGAAGTAGATTGGCAGTTAAGGTACCAGGAAAGCAGGCAGTTATGTGACACAGAGATCTGTCCTGTCACTCAGCCAGCAAGGAACCAGGAGGATGCCTCACTGTTAAATTTAGGCTCCTTGTCCTCTGGATGGGCCAACAGTACATAGAGAGCTCAAACTAATAGCTACCTAGGCTAAAAAAAATAAATAGAAAAAGAATAAAACTCAAATCTACAAACCATCTAAAGTTTGTAAAAAAGACCAATTAGGCTAAAAACAATCATGGTCTTAATCAAGGGAAAAGTTGATGATACTGTTTCTTTTCCTCTTATCCTCTCTGAAATCCACATCTAGGCAAAATTACACATTGTCTAATGGCCAAGGTAGAAGAGGTCTTAGTGAAAGAATAAATCATCCAAGAAACACAGAGAGAATAATAAAAAAATTCTGTTTTAGGAATCACACACTGTGTGATTGGGGAAAATGCTAACACTCAATACAAGTTAAGTATTAGCAATGTCCACACTGAGGTAACATTAATGATTATAGCATGATTACTTGCTAAGTGGGCAAAATAGAAATGACCACATGGGATCTATGATCCATTTGAGATATATCGGTATTCTAGTTAGGTTAATTGGGGACGTTAACATTTTTTAAATATTTGCTGGATATATGGGAATTTAGAAAGCAGGGAAACTGACTTTTCTATTAATGAATAGTTTATATCGCCCTTTGCATCAAAAGGAAAGATTTATTATGTGCACTAAATGTAAGATTTTCACTTATTTGGAGTTGTTGTAGATTGGTGATTTAGTTGTCTCGAAGCAGACAACATCTTGAGAGGGAGATGAAATTTAAAAAAATGTTAAAATAAATCACTGACACTTGGTAGACAGAACTCTGCCCTGTATTAGCCAGTCTCAGCATTTCATTAAATGGGATGTTCAATTTTAGATGGTCTAGTCTCAGGGGTGGTGTTGGTCCATGGTGATACTGTTGGTTTAAAGAGATGTTATGGCAATACTTAACAAGGTTAAATCAGGATCGGTGAGGAGGGTTTTGTTCTGATTTTAATTTCTACTTGTGGACTCTTCTTACTTAAGGAGAAATGGGACAACTTTTATTTTGCCGGTTTCCGTGGAAACCTGAGCTAACTGGCCCCACCTATTTCCAATTATTCCAAAGATTGTTTTAGTGATTCTTATAATGGGACAGCATATGGTCATCTTTATTTCTATTAAACTGCCCCCATTGTGCATTTCACTTATACATTGGGAAGGAAATGCCAACTTTTTTGGAACAGGTTTGATTACAGTTTTTGTCCAAACTCCACATATTTTGTCATAGGGAAAAAAAGGGAGCAATAAAATTACAAAAATTCAAAAGCCACTAATTTGAAACTTGGTAGGCAGGCATTTTGACTTACTTCGAGAAGAAAAATGCAACTGTGCTAATGCAATCATTTGCTAAGCAAATTAGCAAAGTATTCTAATAGCAAGTGTCAGTATTCATCTTACATGCAAGGAACAGTGTTTCCTATTTAGGCAAATGAATCACCCGACCGATACAAAGAGTCATATTTAAATATTAGAGTCACCTGATGTCAATAGTTTGTTGGCAAATAAGTTCTTTAAAATAATGGAAAAAACTATATTTTTAATGAATCCATTTCCCCAATGCAAAATGACCTTTCCTGGTCATTTTAACTAAGTTCAAACTAGTGAGATATAACTGTATGATACTAGTACCTCTACTCTAACTGAACCTAAGCTGTGATGAGAAGAAATCAGACTGTCATTTATATCAAGCATTGTGGAGGTTGCAGACCAATATTCGAAAAAAACACAAACAAACAAAGCCATGGGTGTGGGATACAAATATACACAACTCACCTGCTCGCATTGGTCCACACTAACAGGCTTCCCATCACTGCGCACACAGCTCAGAAGGCGGGTCCTGATGCCTTGCCCACAGGTCGCATTTTCACTCAGCTGGCACGTGCTCCACTCTACAGGCACAGAGTCACCACACTGAGTTTCAAAGTTATGACCATGTGAGCAAAATACAACACACCTTTGATTCTCTGCATTGGTGGAGAAGGAGAGTGCGCACAGAATCCTAAAACCACTTTCAAGTGGCTTCTAAAAGCATCCTGCAATTCTTTTATTGAAAAACAATCAGTCAGATCACCAAATAACAAAGTGAGCTACCTTCCTAAGTTTGGTTTCTTGAGGTCAAAAGCCAAATAATTTTTAGAAACCATCTCATAGTTGGCTGAGGTAGGAAAAGAGAAACACTAAGCATAAGGGTAAAGGAAAACCAGTTTGGAATCATCTATTTGCTGGGGATAATTGAGAGAGGAAAAAAAAAACCAACCAGAAATGATGCTAGTTTTTGATGTAAACTTGAAGATGTTTTCAAGGAATAAATATAATTTTCTAAATCATTTGGTATATTTGGTACAGTGGAGCCAAGAGAGGTACCCCAGAAGCGAAAGAGGGCAAGATATATGGACTATTTCAGGAACTCTCATTTTAAGAAAATTATTCTCTCATGAGAGAAGCTTTTGTAAATTTGGCTAATTGTATTACAAACTGGACACCAGGAGTTAGAATAAATCATCCCATAACTAATTCTTTTAAAAAAATCTTATTTTGTTGTTGTGGGTAGAAAAAAAAAGATCCTAGATCATATACAGTGAGAACCTATCTAAGGAGATTTTTCATATTTGGTAGATGGTCTAAGAGCTTAATAGGAAGAGCAAAGCCATGTATAGTAAAATCAGCATTTTAAAGACATGCTCTTCCAGTAAAGTAAATTTTACTGTATTTCTCAAAAATTATTATGAAAACTAATGATCTGAAGGACCTTTAACTAAAGAAAAAGGGAAAATACACCAGGTCAATGTTCACCTATAAAGACAATCAGACAGTCCCATAGAATTCCCTAGGAGGTTCTCTACACGAGAAATCTCGGTAGTGCCACCGTGTCCTCAGTGGGGAATTAGTTTCAGGAAAAGGCTATTGTTTTGCCTCTGCAGGCGTGTGACCATTTGGTCATCAGTACTGAATTCGATGCTGAGACAACCGGTTCCGCATTTTGAGGCATTCTCTGTGTCTGCCGCTGCAGGGAATGGCAGGGAGGAGATCAATGTGACTACACAGTCCTTTGGTATCAGACACTGAGCCCCGGTGGTACCCAGGAGAAACCTGAGCTGTGTCTGAATAAGGAGGCTGTGGTGATTTTCAGTGCCTCTAAAACATCCCTATCCAGTCAGGCCCCCCATTCATCCTTCGTGAGCCCCATAGAGAAAGTACATCACAAGCTTGAATTTCTTGAAATAACAAAAGCCATGGACCAGCTCCATTCTATGACAGCTTGGTTCCTTGCTTCGTGGTTTTCAACCATACCTGTTAGATTGTACTGGAACTGGAAGCAATTTTCATTGAGGAGGCACGGCCGCACCTGTGAGTCTTCAGTGCACGTCCTTGAGCTCAGCGAGGGCCTCAGCAGATGGCGGGTTCTTCTCTGCGTTGTGTGTGGATCACACGACTATGAAAATCAAAGAGCAGGCAGAGTTAGAAAGGACCCCGTGTTTGTTGATAAATTATATGTGCTTATCTGTATACACGGAGACACACGTACAGCAGCCACAGGGTAGAGACTGTTGAGAGTATGAAACAGAATATTTAGAAAATAAAACCATTATGAGGTTCAATGTAAATAGTTTTTGGGGTTTTCACCTGACAGCTCTTTCTTGTTCTACATTACGATGAAGCCTACATTTCTATCTCCCATGTATAGTTAGGCACATGAGACTATTTTCATCCATTAAACACTCTCTATTCTAAAATTCGTCCGCCATGTAGCAAGAGATGAATGCATTTTGATGTTTCAATGAATGAAAAAAAGGAAGATAATGTCCCTTGTGCCCTCAGATAGTCTCGCCAAATAGAAATAATCACACAGAACATTTTAATGAGAAAATCATTAAAAAAAAAAAACAGAGAGAGGGAATTATGAAATCAGTATTGCCGATATACCAAAATTTTCCTCTTATTTGGGAGGCCCTCTGATCCACAGAAGATGAGCCACTGCACGCTGTTGCCCTTTCAGCAAAATAAATGTACAAATATGAACTTCAAAGATCTCCTGCAAAAATCAAAATCTACCCAGGGGTCTCACATGCCCTCTTATAGCCTCAACTCATATGACATTCTCAAGCCAGGTAAAGTTACCTGCTACCTGTCATCTATCTGCTCTACTCACAGAGGACCTTCAGAAGCTTCCCCCTACTGGAATAATCTCCTTTCACGTGTCCTAAATCCTATACTTCTTCTTCTTTAGAACACTAACCAAGGCTTCATCGTTGATAGTCTTTCTCTTAAGAATGACAGATCCTTCTCTTCCTTCCTAAGCAACCCATGCTGAAGAGCACAGGCTTTGATTCTAAACATATACATATAAGTTACACCTGCCCTTATATGATCATTCTTTGTTTCTTTATTACTCCGTCTCCTTTTCTTTATAAACTCTTTGAAGGCATGATGGATAATGATTTCTACTTCCCATATCACCCCCTGAAAATCTTGGTATACATTTTACCCACAGTGGTTGTTCAATAAACACAATTAAATATGGTCATGACAACGTAATTCCAGACCCAGAAACCTCGAGGCACATAGATGTTTAAGCCACAGGAAAAAGAAAAGTCTCTGAAGTGATGTCATCAAATCATCCTTTCCATATTTGGGATGTTTATTTTATTTTTTTTTTTATTTTTTTTTGTGGTACGCGGGCCTCTCACTG
>NC_041215.1:45058731-45060338 GCF_002837175.3 Physeter macrocephalus | reverse complement strand
CGCTCCGCGGCATGTGGGATCTTCCCGGACCAGGGCACGAACCCGTGTCCCCTGCATCGGCAGGCGGACTCCCAACCACTGCGCCAGCAGGGAAGCCCCTGTTTATTTTTTTATTCCTTTACCTTTTCAGATATTGTAGCAAGAACACCCTGTAAACTTAATCTTGGCTGTTAATCAAAATGATAATGTTGGATGGCACTGAAATATGCAGAAAAATGCCACAAAAGTCTCTTTTAATTTTAAATGTTTAGAGCCGTTGAAACACATTTACTATCCATGTGGCTTTATAGTTGAATCATCTGTCAATACTTTTAAAGTTATTTTATGTTTTAATTGTATCAAATTGTCTCTAGATGATCAAGAAGAGCCATTGAAATCAGGTAATTATTCTGAATTATCTGAAAAGGAATCCCATGCTAAATGCTTACAAATAATTTCTTATTAGTTCACCAATTAGTTTATTTGTTCTCGTGGGAAGGAATAATAACTTAAATGATTTACCAATGAAAGAAAATGAAAGTATCTTAAAAGATACTCCTGATCAGTGTTCTACTACTTTTCTACCTTATAAAAATCAATTAATGTTTGAACCAAAGGAGCATGTGTAAGGATTATGAACCTGCTTAGTCTAAACCATCAAATAAAGCAAAAGAGAAAACAACATACACACACACAAACATGAACACACAATTGAAATTACTATGTAACCTTGAACAATTCACTTATATATTCTGTATCTTAGTTCTTCATCTAGACCTGGGTGAGAAAGGGGTTTGAAGAAGACAGGGGCATAATTTGATAGTCTTTAAGAATACCTTCCCTCAGACCTCATACACTTATCAGTCTCTAAGTCCGCTGGATATGCTTTTAAGATGATACCCTCTCTCTGCCTGTCATTCATAGCCATGTAGACTTTAATTATCACTTTCTAGAAATTAATGTATTGAAAACCAACACTGCAGCTAACTGTCTTACTAACTCTATCCATAGAAACAGGCAAAGAAGAGGCGCAGATGACTGAAATCCACAAACACAATCCAACCTAATCTCAGGTGATATTTGTACATTCCACCTTTTAAAATTGCCCTAGTGCTGCTAACAAGTCATAGATTGACTTAGTATGTCTCCTCACTCCTTTCTCTTCATTAGCTATTTATTGGAAGTTCATAAGATAATGAATAGGTCACTAGGGAGATGAGGGTGGGCTAAGAAAAAAAGAATGACAGAGGACGCTGACACCCAGATGATTTCTTTATTGGATCAAGACTCTTCAAATATAAACTGGGATCTTTTCTCCCCTAGAGTATTTATACAAAGACATACTGTCAACTTCCTAAACAGAGAAGTGAGAAACTGATGTGTTGATAACTAACCGAAAGTCAACTTTGGACCAGTCTCATTATAAAGGACAAAGTTATATAGCTAAAGTTTATTTGCTAGGGAAGGAGATGACCAATAAGAACCAGTAGAGGGCTTCCCTGGTGGCGCAGTGGTTGAGAGTCCGCCTGCCGATGCAGGGGACGCGGGTTCGTGCCCCGGTCCGGGAGGATCCCACATGCCGCGGAGCGGCTGGGCCCGTGAGCCATGGCCGCTGAGCCTGCGAGTCC
>NC_041215.1:45046075-45058561 GCF_002837175.3 Physeter macrocephalus | reverse complement strand
CGCGTACCGCAAAAAAAAAAAAAAAAAGAACCAGTAGAATCTGGTACACAAGCCCCTTTATGAGACTAGATTTTTGAACTTTGAAAACCAGCACTTACCTTAAAGTTCAATCCTTCATTATGACATTGTGCCTTCACACCTTTTGTTCTCTCTAGCAACAAGGCCTTTACTCCTGGGCCTGACCTAAATATTTGTATTCATCTGTCAAAATTAAATCAGATATTCCCTCTGAGAGCCTCCACTGACTTCCGTGTACTCTTATAAATGGAATCACCACGTGTAGTAAACATTTCCACTGCACTAGTATTGATATGTGTGTATTCCTTCCCATGGGCTATTTGGAGAGCATGTGTCTTAATTTTCTAGGACATTGAGAGCCCTGTTCTGTGTCTGACATATAGTATGTAAATAATAAATATTTGTTGGTGCAGGATAATTTGGTTCTTTCTGGGCAATAAGACTGGATTTTTGTAAGCTGCCATTAGCAGACAAAAGGTCAACCCTTGACTATGATCACACTGTCTAAATGTAAGGGTTCCCTATAGGTATGTCTGATAAAATGAGAATATAATATTTTCTCTCCTTCCCATACTTTTTCTATAAAATCCAAATGGTATTTCCCAGAATAATAGTCTACCATTAAATAAATAAATTATATCAGTAAATGAGTTTTTAATTTACCCATATAAAATAACAGACAATTTAGATGATTTATCATCAATAAATCCAACTAAGAATGTATAATTGGATATTTTTCTCACAACACTGAACTATTAACAATGACAGTTTAATAAAACCTGGCATAAATCCAGGTACCTGTGAATTGAAGTCACTCTGTAAATTTCTTGTCTTGAGATAAGCATGACTCTCCAAGGCCTGGCCTTGTCAGCGCCCATCAGATATTGAAACCCAAGGCCTTTACTCTGTTACAGGGTATCTCTGATAATTCTGAGAGTGTCTCTTCCTCATTTAACCAATTAGCCCTATTGTCAGTCAGTAGTTCTGCTTTCTCTCTGTCTTTCATGAGGCAAAAAAAAAAACCAAAAAAAAAAAAAAAACATTGCAATGCTTTGTAAGGAAATTTTTGAATGAAACTAAACCCTGATTCTGAAAAGTTGATAAGAGAAAACCTCTAGGATAGAAAAATTGCCTGAAGAATGTCACTCATACCTGTCTTGTTTAAAATATTTCTCAGAGATTCTGAGAAACTCATTACAGGCATGAAAAATAAACGTTCTTTGTATATCATAATGCAACAAAGAGCAAAGTCAAAACCATACAGACTCTATGCTCAGTAAAATTAAGTGACACGTTGTCTCCACAAACCTCAAACTATGAACAGGTGGGGACCAATGACTGAAGTTACAGAACCTGTGTGATATCAGCATCCAGCAGGAGAAAGAAGGTAAAAATGGGGCATCTGACATACCCAAGAATACCAAACTGGAAGACTAAACCTGGGAGTAGGAGATTTTTACATTCTCCAGAAGCAGGTGAATATAAGGGATCCGTGGAGAGATCAGTAGGTGATTATCAGTTTGGGCAAAGTTTCTCCTTATGGTAGTGCTTCCACAAGTAAATGAGAAAGGATGAAAGAATTGGAAGGTTGCCATTTCGTGTTTCCTAAATGATAAAGAGTTTAGGCTTTGACCATCAATGATAGCCAAGCACATAAAAAGGGATAACCACACCTTGCGTGCCTCCTGAAAAAGAGCACATCTTCGATGAAGAAGTCTTGCCAAAGACCTGAATCTGATTAACTCTCTGCATCCAACTTCCAATTTATGGGAAATTCCAGGACAGAGGAACATATTAAACTTCACCACGGGGATGCAATTTAAGAGACAGACTGGGAAATTCAATAGGAAAGGTGACCTGTTTCCTTACCAATAAATTGCTGGGAAGAAAAAAAAGAAAGAAATGGAAGAAGCTAGATTAAAAGAGATTTAAAGACATACATAAAAACAGGCTTGAACTTAACGGCTAGCCCCACAGATTACAGATCTAAAGAAAAAGTAAGAAAAAAGATTATCATAGAAGTCTGTGCAGAGTTGCCTTTTGACAGAAGTGAGGAGGCTATAACCCGTGAAGCTTTTTGTACGTCACTGGCAAGTTTCTATCTCCTAACCTGGGTGGCTACTTCAAGAGTGTTCACCTGATCATTAAACTGTACAATTTGTTTTACATAGTTTTCTGTATTTGTGTTAAAATTAATATTTTAAAACATTTTAAAAAGTTCTCTCTCCTATCATCCTTGGAAAACTTAGGTTTCTTTTCATTATGGGATTTGATAGTCTCCTGATAGCAGTCTTTGCCGAAGTATGTCATTTTCTACAGCGTGTTAATAGGCGCCGAGAGAGAAGAGTTTCACAGTCAAATGCGTTTAGGAAATATTGAGCTAAATAGTGCTAAACAAGGATCTTTGTAATAGATCTTTACTATGTGTTTACAGAGTCTTCTATTAAGGCGTCAAAATCTATTCTCTCCTTTCTTCCAGGGCATGGGAGTAGACCATATATCCCAGCCTTCCTTGCAGGTGGGTGTGACCAGGTAACTGAGTTCTGACAAATGAAAGGTAAGTGGGAGGCTATGTGTGACACGCCAACTCTCACCCTAAAACCTCCCACATGCTTTCCTCCATGCTCTTCACCCTCTCCAGGGATCTGGAATGGTGATAACTGGAATGGCTTTGAAAGCCAAGCTTGAAGATGGCAGATGCTCCATTAGCCTGGATCCCAGGATGACTGTGTGTGGCAGAGTGTCCTATCCCCACCAGGAAATCCCACCTAGGACTGTTTGCTGGGAGACAAATAAAATGTTATTCTATTTGAACAGTTACAATTTGGGGTTGTTTTTGCAAATTATCTATTATTATACTATACACTGTGATTCTCTCAGAGTCTCAAACTTTTATGTATCCATTTAGCATTCCACATAACACATTTTGGGAAGCATGGACTTGCAGATTTAAAGATATAAATGAACAGGAAATTCTTCATAAATTACAAATTTACTAATTTATTATCTATATGAATGAATTGCTCTCCTTAAGAACTCTTCTAGTAAGGTTTCCTTTCACTATTTTTTTTTTGGCCATGCCATGCAGCTGTGGGATCTTAGTTCCCTGACCAGGGACTGAAGCTGGGCCCTCGGCAGTGCAAGTGCAGAGTCCTAACCACTGCACCGCCAGGGAATTCCCTCCATTTACTTTAAACAAATAGTTTTTGAGAAAACATTAAATGCAAGGCACTGTACCAATGAATAAAACATCATCTCAGGGAGGATTTTCCTTTTATGCTTTGGATTTCCAAGAGATCATGCCTTGTCTCCCCCAAAGATTTACATTTTAAAAGAACATTTTAAGGTTTTAGAAGGAAATACAGTTTTTTCATCCTCCCTATAAAACAAAGGTGTTTACTAAATTTGCCTCTGAGGAAGTTAAGTTTAATTTACTAATTTGTGTCTGTTGTAAGGTAAGGTAGCAGGTGAGATCGATCTAGGTCATCTGAAGAGCTGGTTTTTGCAAACTTCAAGTTATGACATATTAGTGGGTTGTGAACACACTATTAATAACTAATAATTTTATAGTGCTTACCATGTGCCGGTCACTGTTCTAAGTTCTCTAACTCATTTCATCCTCATAACAGCCTTGTAAGGTAGATATATTATTTTCCCCATTTTACTGATAGCACAGAATAGTAATTTCATCAATATCACACAGCTAGAAAAGGGAAAAGCCAAGATTTCAACCCCATCAGTCCAATACTACAGTCCATGTGGACTACGTTCTCAGTTTAGTGGGTAAAAATCAGCACTTTTCAAACTGATAGAGCATAGCATGGAATATGTCTGTCATATACTCAGGGTGAGAATTATTTCATGAATCTGTTATTTCTGAGATATATATATATATATATATACACACACACACACACACGTATATATACATCTCCAGAAGTGATGACGTATGTGATCATTTGTGATATAAAATGTATTTCTTACAGTGTGTCATGGTCGAAAATGTTTAAAAGCCACCAATCTAATAAAAAATGCTTATCAAAAGAACTTTTCCATTAAATAGACTGTCATGATCATTATTGCAAAACTGCTTTTTCCATTATGTAGGTATGTGGCTTTTATTTTGCAAGTATAACCTATTACTCTCTTTAAGAGGTGGATGTTCATCCTATTTTTCATTCTACAGTATTTCTATCAAAAAACTCTTTTATTCTTTAAATACCAGGATTAATTTCAGGACAGAACAATTATTAAGTTTGTATCTATAAATCCCACATTTATTTTCAATTATATGGGATCAAAAGCACAAATGTCTTTCTTCAATGTAAACCTGTAAGAAAAATGAATTTATTAAACATATCCTTTCCCATAGAAAATGGGTATGGGGGTAGGTTGATGCCTGTGCTTCATCTAGATAAATTGGACCTAACCAGAGGGAGAGCAAAGGGGATGCCTGAGCCAACTCTTCATGTATTAGAAGAGCACTTCCATTCAGATTTATTCCCTTTCACAGGATTGTGACAGAATAAAGAGTGGAGTCAAAACTCAGACAAAAACAAAAATCAAACAAACAAACAAAACTCAGAAACCACTGTTCCCCATTTAGGCATGAGCTAATACACAGTGATCGTAGCCCTAAGGGGGTTCTCCCACAGTAAGGCACAAAGAACATTCCAGCACCTGTGATTTCACTCCTCTCACCTAACGATCTGGGCATTCTCTTAACCTTAGCCAACTGCTTCTGCAGATACACCCAGTACTAGAGTAGTGGTTCTCCAAATGGAGTCCCAGTACGGTACCAGCTGCATCAACATCACCTGGGCACTTGTTATAAAGGCAAATTATGGATCCCATCCCAGACCCACTGAATCAAAAAAACCTCTGGGTGGGGGAACCCCCAGCAACACCAGGGGTGGGGCTCAGCAACCGGGGTTTTAAGAAGCCCTCCAGGTGATTCCGATATACTCTGTAGTTTGAAAGCCACTGTCTTTGAACCACTGTTGGAACTTTCTATGTACGATAACAAACTCCTAATTTTCCATACCCCAGCATCTTCCTCTAGTCTTTCCTATCTTTTTCAATGGCAACTCCAGCCATCCAGAGGCTCAGGTCAAAAACTCCGGAGTCAGCTTTGATTCTTATCTACCTTACCCCTTATAACCATACCCTGGGTAGATCCTTTCAGCTCTAACTTCAAAGTAAAATCCATGGCCCAGCTGCTTCTCATCCTCTGCACCAATCCTATCCTGGTCAGAGTCACCATCACCTTTCACTTAGATTATAACAATAAGCTCCTAGCTGATTCTGCCCTTCCCATTCGATGATTATGTTGAACTATGGCACCAGAATTATCCTTTTAAAATAATGCACGTTAGATCACGTAACTCCTCTCTGCCACACTCTTCAGTGATTTCCCAACTTAGCCTGAAAACCAAGTCCTTTTCTCGGGCCCACAAAGTCCTGCCCAGTCTGGTGCAGCACTGCGCGTGAATGCTCATGGCCTTCTATGCTCCTTGTACATGGCTTCATAAACCACTTTCTAGCTGTTCCTGGACAGCTCCAAGCACTCTTTGTCTCAGGGCTTTTGTTCTTGCTCTTACCTCTCCCTGCAATGCTCTTCCTCCCACACCTGCATGATTTGCCCCCTTACTTCCTTCAGGCCCCTGCACAAATGCTCCGCTACTTGAGAGGCTTTCTTTGACCAGGCTATATAAAAATATCAGGAACTCCTCCATATCGCTCTTTGTTTCCCTATAGATTTTTTCTTCTCCATATCACTTACCACTACCTGATATGCTATATACTAAGTTGGTGTTTTTTGATGTGTTTTGTTTGTTTTTAATTATCTCTCTCCCCTGTATTAGAACGTAAGCTCTGTGAGGCCTGGAACTCCTAGAGGAAAACAGGCAGAACACTCTTTGACATAAATTGCAGTAATATTTTCTGGATCCATCTCCTTAAATAAAGGAAATAAACATGAAAATAAACAAATGGGACCTGATTAAACTTAAAAGCTTTTGCACAGCAGAGGAAACTATTGACAAGATGAAAAGACAACCTACTGAATGGGAGAAAATCTTTGCAAATGATATGACCAATAAGGCATTAATATCCAACATATGTAAACAGCTCATACAATTTAACATCAAAAAAAACAAAAAAAATACCCAATTAAAAAATGGGCAGAAGAATTGAATAGACATTTTTCCAAAGAGGAAATGCAGATAGCCAACGGGCCTTTGAAAAGATGCTCAACATCACTAATCATCATGGAAATGCAAATCAAAACCACAAGATATTCTCATTGATTACTGATATTTCCAGTACCTGGAATATGCCCAGGCCCATAAAAAATACTCAATAAATAGATTTCCACAAACAGTGTATTAGTGAGTGACAACCCACACCTTGCAAGGGCACTCTGGCCTTCTCATTGGCTCAAACAGAAAAAACATTTATCACTTAGTCTCTCCAGGACTTTGGGATATTTAATGAGTCAAATGAAATTAATGAATGTAAGCATTCTGAGTTCTGGAAATTTTGGATTTTGCAAGTGCAGTGTACTCTTATTATTACTGTATTTTGCACAGGTCAAAAGATAGCATACAACAAAGGAATATTTACTATGACATCATAGCAAACATGATCAGAAATTAAAATACTGTAAACTAAAATTACTGGTCAATCAGAAGGGCCACAGGTTGAATTCCTGGGTCCTACAATGATTGGCTCTGTTTCTTCTGACACTTTACCTTAGATTTGAGGGGTCCAAAAAGATATGCAAACCTATGTATAGCAGAATAGCCTCTTATAGGTTCTACTTGTCTTTCGAGAGATTAAATGGATAATAACAATAGAGACTGAGACTATATTCTGGATGTGGCTCTATCCCCCGAATAATAGCAAAAGGCAATATTTATAGTATGAAGACATACCTAGCATTGTGGTGAACATTCCGTGAGATTATCTCCTTAAAGCCCTTCAACCTCCCAATGATCTAGGTGTATTTTGAATATCCTTGTTATTACAGATGATAACATTGAAGGTCAAAGAATAAAACAACTTTATAGTAGGTGCTCAAATCAGGATTTATATCTGGCAGGGCCCTTTGCCCCTCAGTATCTTCAACTGTTCTGCTTGAAAAGTAGCAGTATTTGTGGACCATGCTGAGGTGGGGACAGTGGGTAAAACAATGCATCACAGTTTCACTGTGATTACTGTGGTTATACGATATGTGGTTGTTGTGACTGCTATTTATTTTAACCTGGAAAACATTTAGTATGGACAATGGTAATGAGAGATGGAAAGGAGAGAGAGAACAGACACAAGGAACTATGGCTTATAAACCAACCAAAAAGCCAGGCAAATCACAGACAGAAGAATGGAAGAGTCAAGCTAAGGTTAGGACAATAAATAAGGCTTCCTGCCTGCCTTTGAGGAGCCTGCGGTTCATGAAAGATGTTCCCAGTCTAGAGGCTGGCTCGTCAGATTTAGGCAGTTAATTAGAAGGAGTGCCAGACACGTGTCTTTGTATAATGGGACTGACAAGAGCAGGGGCAGAAGCTACGATATCATCAAGATGATATAATGTTCCTGGTAAGGCTTTGCTGGACAATTGCAAAGAGGAAGTTAGGATGACACATAAATATCAGGAGATTTTTGATTAGCTAAGATGTTTGGGTAAAAATTTTATAATGGTCAGGGACAACCCCACATAGTTCTTTCGGCTGGTACTTTATGACACCAAGGAGTTGTGAAGGTACATATAATCCAATCAGAGGCCTTGGATCAGATGAGTGATGTATGGCATATCCAATCAGAGAATCCTACTGTCACCTATTTATATTATTGTTGGGACTTGGGAATGAAGAAAGGAGAATGGCCTAAACACAAGCCAAAATACTTTCAAAGTCATGAAAGAGAAAGAAAGATGGAAGAGACTTAAAGAGATATGCTTAGTGAATGCAGTATGGTTTGGAGCCTGTAATGAAAGGAATGTAAATGCTATAGACGGCATTATTTTGACCATTAAGAACATGGGAATATGGCCTACAGATTAGCTATAAGTATTGTGTCAATGTTCTATTTCTTGAATTCCTTGACTATTCTGTGATTATGTTAGAAAATATCCTTGTACTTAGGAAATGCATACTGAATTAACAATATTATGGGGTAAAGGGGCATGATGCCTTCCTCATATGCTTAAATGGTTCAGAAATAATAATAGGGTGTGTATGTATGTACACATATACCATTATGTTTTCATGTGTGTGTGTGTGTGTAGGGGAGCAGAGAGAGTTAATAAAGCTTAGGTGGCTAACTTAAAGATAGAGGTTATGAATTTTTTGTAAATTTGAAATATTTCTAAATAATTTTTGTTCAGTAAGAGAGAACTATAAATGGCACCGGCACACCAATGTTCAGGAGACACTAATGAATGTCATAAATGAAGCTCAATTCATAGCCATCTCTGGCACCCAGAGGATCCTAGGTGGCGACTCCTATTTGAATTGAGGGCAGATAAACTCCTAATCTCAAACTCAATCACTCTCCCTCTCCTTGCTTTCCTTCTCTCCTTCTCCTTCTTCTTTTTTAAAAAAATTTCCATGTGATGCTTACCTCTCTTTCTTTACTCTAAACCCCAACCATTCAAGGACCAAATAAAAAAACAAGCCAGACTAAGCAATAAACTGCACTGGGGCTTCTGGCCTATAATAGGCCCCAGGATGCCATCTGGAATGAGAATCCCAGGATAAAAGTTTTGGTCTCTGTCAGCAGTGTAGGAGTGCCGGACCCCTCTTTCGACCCCAGAAAGACTGAATGAAAGTCAATTCTGTGATATTTTTGTGACCCATTCCATTTCCAGTCCCCACCATAAACCAAAGAAAAGGGGTCCATCACTGCATCAATAGAATGTGTCAGGGATCTCATTCTCCACTTTTGCCTTTCCTCTCCCACCGAAGAGTACTGGGCCCCTTTCCTCTCAGAAGAATCTTATCCTCTGGTAGCCAAAGTCATTTGATCTGCTAGAGGAAGAAGTGTTATTAAGTTCTGTTCACGGGGCTAACAACATAGAGGGCGTCCCGCACGGCACTCTGATCTGGGTTCATTCTTTCTAGTCATACCATTGCTCTAGGCTCTCACTCACACTGAATCTTTTCTTCCTTTTTTCCCCCCTCCTTCCCCATCACTCCTCTCCTCTCCTTTGCCTAACTAAACTAACTACCCATCTCTGAGGTTTCCTAAGAATTTCTCTCCCTGGAAAACTTCCCTGATCCTCCCAGAGGTTACAAAATGTGCCAACATATGCTCTCATTACACCCTTTGCTTTTTCCCTATTAACAGCTTCTACTCTGTTGAAATGGATTAGGAATTTTCTGCATTCCTCATTAGACTGGAGGCTCCATGAGGGCAAGGAATCTTCACTGCCACAGCCCCAATGCTTGACATAGTATTTATCACAGAGGAAGCACTTAATATTGGTATTCACATAATACTTACAATTTATTTTTATACTTATATGCTAGACACTGTGCTAAATGATTTACACATATCAGTCACCACTCTAACTTCTGAGATGTGCACTACTATTCCAACTATTTAACTTCCTGAGGTTAAATAACTTGCCTGAAGTGCCAGTACTAAGAAGGGAAACAAGGAGGGAAGAAAATACAGTGCATTGGGGATGTTTCTAAATCTCAGACTTATTTCCCACAATTGTTATTCAGCATTGCTATGTACCTAATGCTTGCCTTTCAACATGGAAATGAGGATCTCAAAAATAAGACATGCAACCAAAAGGCATTTTATCTGGGCACCTCCTGGAATGGGGGAAAAATCTGTGGGAGGAGACTATGGTCTCCATAAAATCTGTAATTATAAACTAATTTTAAGGTTAAAAACACCCATAGTATTTCTACCCGCAAGTACTATTATTTTTCTCTATTACTACCATGTAGCGAATATAGTATTTTAAAACTTAAAATAAAAAACCTGCAAATATGAAAACCTAAGGAATACTAATAGGATATGATGAATCTAATATAGTCAAACACATTACATCCTTCTTTAAGAAACCATAGTTCACTTGAAATTATTCATAGGGATTTTTCAAGGTAATATGTATATTGTAACCAAAATGGAAAGGAAGTTAAGACTTGGAGAGAAACACATAAATTTTAAAGAGCTCAAGTGCGTACAAACATCAGCAAGAGAGCTCTCTGTCCATTAAGACCCATCAGACATGCCATTTTACGGAGAGGTTCCCTGGCAATCAATGCTGTAGTGCACCATAGAGGAAATTATTTTTTCACATTTTTTTTTCCCCATGTAACCAACCTGGGGGATTGAAACGATGCAAAGGAGGACTTGTAGGATAACCCTCTGATTCTATAAACACATGTTTAAAATTCAAAGTGAAAACCTGGCCTTTTCTTCTTGGACATGAAACATACATTTGGGATGGAATAGAAATCACAAGTAAAATGGAATACAGATCACAAACCTGAGTTCAAAACCATTAATACATAGTAGTTTCATAGGAAAGTTAATAGAAGCCATCATAATAATGAAATATCATTGACAGTGAAGACAGATCTCACATAGATCAAAGAGGAATTGAGTCATTTCAGAAAATTAAATTTTATATTTCACTATTTAAAAAAGTTGAAATAGTTGCTCTTTTCATACTTTTTAAAGAAAACTTTGTACCTACTTTCAGAAAGCTATGAGCAATTACAAACATTTATTATAAGTGAATTTGGGCTCTGCCTCTGATGTTTTTAAACATTACTAATGTTTTTAAATATTACTAATTTTTGATGTACTTGTAATGCCAATAAAATCATATTTGATACTCCAGAAAGCAGTTATTATACACACTTTTACAGACTAGTAAACAGAGCTTCAGAGTGTCAGCAGCCTGTCAAAGTGACACAACATAAAAAGCAGAACAGAAATCAGAATCTCAATATCCCCTCTTTGCTATCTTCCTGAATGTCAAGAACTGCATCAAGTACTTTTTTTAAAATTTGCTAACACCAACATATTCATTTATTAAACAAATTATTTTCATCAAGTACTATCTTTATATGCCTGTTTTATGAACAATGTTTTACCAATATTCATTCAATACCAAGAAGACTAATTTTATTACTCTAACAGTGGCTAATTAGTCTTCATTTCCCCATTTTAAATTATATGGGTGACTAAAATCCTCCAAGTATACTTCAATGATCTAGATGTTCCTATATCAAAACTATCCTATAAAGAAAGAGATTGTTGAGAACCTGTGTTAGCACATGGTGATTATGAAGCAGGCACTGGCAGAAGTCAATTTCCTTAAAAACCTGAAGTCATTGCCTCCAGAAATAAATAAATGTCATTTTCCTGTGTCTTTGTTTCTTCACTCATTGATTTACCCTATGTGTAATTCACAATGAAGTCACGACAGTGAAATGAGATAAGATTGAGGGCACTTTGAAAAACAAAAAGCATTCTACAAATACAAAGTAGTTCTGTCCGCACTGCAACTGGGGGACACTTAAGTGAGGGGGGAGCTCATTCTGGGCTGTGCCAAGAGACAGCAGTTCAGGAAAGCATGATCTACATGAAAACCAAGAACTAGCAAGTTCCAACTCATCACCAATTACCTGAAGGTTGGAGCCACTCAATCAAGTGACAACAGAAACAAATTGAAAATTGGTGGAGCACAAAAGAGATGACAGTCAGACAGACCCTGGAATGTGAGTTAGTGAGCATGAGAAGGGCTGATGTCCGCTGAAGCAGCGTCTTTGGGTAGGGTAGACGCACACGTGTGGTGTGGCACTAACAGCCCCATTGCAAGGAATCTCTCTACTCCCTCTTGCCACAGACTCAGAAATAAGCAATACTTTTTTCTTTTTTAACATCTTTATTGGAGTATAATTGCTTTGCAATGGTGTGTTAGTTTCTGCTTTATAACAAAGTGAATCAGTTATACATATACATATGTTCCCATCTCTCTTCCCTCTTGCGACTCCCTCCCTCCCACCCTCTCTATCCCACCCCTCTAGGTGGTCACAAACTGCCTAGCTGATCTCCCTGTGCTATGCGGCTACTTCCCACTAGCTATTTTACATTTGGTAGTGTATATATGTCCATGCCACTCTCTCACTTTGTCACAGCTTACCCTTCCCCCTCCCCATGTCCTCAAGTCCATGCTCTAGTAGGTCTGTGTCTTTATTCCCGTCTTACCCCTAGGTTCTTCATGAACTTTTTTTTTTCTTAGATTCCATATATATATGTGTTAGCATACGGTAACTGAAACCATTTCCACTAATATCAGGAACAAGACAAGGTTGCCCAATGTCAATCCTATTATTCAACACAGTTTTGGAAGTTTTAGCCACAGCAATCAGAGGAGAAAAAGAAATAAAATGAATCCAAATCGGAAAAGAAGAAGTAAAGCTGTCACTGTTTGCAGATGAC